>NC_090646.1:9523392-9585892 GCF_040937935.1 Hyperolius riggenbachi | reverse complement strand
TAAGCCCAATTAACGGCAAAGTGCGGTGGGCAGGATTAGCAGGGGATGCGCGCTTGCTCACGCGTGCATTCCCTGCAGATAATCAGAACAGGGATCCATCATCAGCCTGCCAGGCGCGATTGCAGCTGGCAGGCTGAAATAAAGAAAAAAAAGCAATAAACATGTGTACAGTGCTGTGATCTAGTGCAATGCTGTACAGGGGGCAGCCTTTTCACTTAACTGTCCCTCCCAATGGCTCACAACCTGATCCCATACCTAGGAGGATGATGCCTATGTATGGATCGCTGTCTAGGTCTAATTTAGGGGGGAGGGGAGGGCTAATTCAAAGAAATAGGTATTTTTATTTAAAAAAATAATCAATTTTAACTAATAATAATAATAATAATAATAATAATAATAATAATAATAAAAACATTGAATCAGCAATCAGAGACCACCAAAATAAAGCTCTAAGAGTGGCAATAAAAGGAGCTAAAATTCATTTGGGTGCTTTTATAATTTAAGTATTATATGTAGGCCTCAGTTGCCTGAACTGAGGTTAGGTAAAAGGCTTGGTTCGCAGAGTCTACCTTTAAGCAGAGTTTCTCGCAGAAGAGATGATGCAGGCAGTTACCCAGGAACATGTTCCTTGTAGACGGCCACAGGTCTAAACTGCTCCGACCGCAGAAAGGTAAACAAAGCCGATATTTACAAAACATTGCATTCTCTGTAACTAGGGTATAAAGCAATGGCATATTAATTAATAACATGGGACATATGCCCATGCCCGCCAATTGTAGGCTTGGGGGTTTGGCTCAGATGATGTCACATTTAACTCTTTCCTGGTCAGTATTAAACCAGCCGCCGGCCTACGGAGAGGCACTCTTTGCTTCCTGTGACGGCTGGCTTCAACCTTTTACTTTTATTTATGTATGTCTTGTCATCTTATGTAACTGTATGCTGTATATACGTAGTATAGATGTAACTTAGTATAGATAGACAGAAGACCAAGACTGGTTATCCTTCACCAGGAAGGTGGCCAAGAGCTGTAACGCAAAGGACTTACTACAGAACAATCTGCTTCGCTAAGATGTAACCACATGTACTGTATATCTGTTGACTGAATAAACTCCTAAACTTTGAGGACACCTAAGAAGTTCTATCTCCTATGCTGTTGCTGTGATGAGAGTCGTGTTTGCAGCTCTTATTAATGAGTTGCTGGTGCCGGAAAAAAGGTGTAGTGTTGTTGCCAATAGCCACCAACATATAGTTTCTTACAGGTACTAAGTTGTATGACCCAGCAATAAAGTGCTAAAGTGGCAAAGTGCTGAATTGTAAAAAATGGCCTGGTCAGTAGAGATGTCGCGAACGGTTCGCCTGCGAATGGTTCCAGGCGAACTTTGGGGGTTCGCGTTCGCCTACATCAGGCGAACTTTTGCGGAAGTTCAATTCGCCCCATACTGCTCTATTGAGTAAAACTTTGGCCCTCCATATGACTGTCAGCAGACATGTTATTGCCAAACACACTGCTGGAGGACCCACCCACCTCCAAGCTAGGTCCTTATACCATTTGACTCAGTTGTCTGCCTACACTAATTAGTTATGGGACAGCTGCTACACACTCTTCTAGGGAGGTTTTAATTAGCCTCTTGTGGGCTCCCTCCTACCGGAGGGAGGAGGGTCTCTTCTGCCAGGGAATTATACTATTTTAAAAACCAGTATACATCATACCATAGCTGGGAATCGAACCCAGATCTCACTGTGTGGTGGGCAAGTCACCCTAACCACTGTACCACTACAGTACTAAGTGAAGCTGGCCTAAAATTTACCATTTATGCTCAATGCAATAGAAACATTAGGTTGCTTAAAGGAGAACTGTAGTGAGAGGTATATGGAGGCTGCCATATTGATTTCCTTTTAAGCTATACCAGTTGCCTGGCAGCCCTGCTGATCTATTTGGCTGCAGTTGTTGAATCACACCAGAAACAAGCATGCAGCTAATCTTGTCAGATCTTACAAAAATGTCAAACACCAGATTTGCTGCATGCTTGTTCAGGGTCTAGGGCTAAAAGTATTGGAGGCAGAGGATATGCAGGATAGCCAGGTAACTGGTATTGCTTAAAAGGAAATCAATATGGTAGCCTCCATATACCTTTCACTACAGTTCTCCTTTAAAGGGAACCTTAACTGAGAGTGATATGGATGTTTCCTGTAAACAATACCAGTTGCCTGGCAGTCCAGCTGATCTTTGTGACTGCAATAGTGGCTGAATCACACCCTGAAACAAGCACGCAGCTAATCCAGTCTGACTTCAGTTAGAGCACCTGATCTGCATGCTTGTTCAGGGGCTGTGGCTAAAAGTATTAGAGACACAGGATCAGCAGGCGATTCAGGCAACTGGTATTATTTTAAAAGGAAAAATCCATATCCTTCTCCGTTTAGGTTCCCTTTAAGCATTTGTAGCATAAAAGCTAACTCACATTGGCTGGGATTTGAACCTGGGTCTCACTGTGTGGTGGGTGAGCACCCTAACCACTGTACCAACTGAAGCTGGCCTAAAATTTACCATTTATGCTCAATACAGGAGAAAAAGTAGACAAGACAAATAACATTTATATCACATTTTTCTCCTGGCGGACTCAAAGCACCAGAGCTGCAGCCACTAGGGAAGGCTGAATCGCCTGCTGATCCTGTGTCTCTAATACTTTTAGTCAGACTGGATTAGCTGCATGCTTGTTTCAGGGTGTGATTCAGTCACTATTGCAGTCACAAAGATCAGCTGGACTGCCAGGCAACTGGTATTGTTTACAGGAAACATCCATATCACTCTCAGTTAAGGTTCCCTTTAAAGGAGAACTGTAGTGAAAGGTATATGGAGGCTACCATATTGATTTCCTTTTAAGCAATACCAGTTACCTGGCTATCCTGCAGGTCCTCTGCCTCCAATACTTTTAGCTCTAGACCCTGAACAAGCATGCAGCAGATCTGGTGTTTGACATTTTTGTAAGATCTGACAAGATTAGCTGCATGCTTGTTTCTGGTGTAATTCACACTACTGCAGCCAAATAGATCAGCAGGGCTGCCAGGCAACCGGTATAGCTTAAAAGGAAATCAATATGGCAGCCTCCATATACCTCTCACTACAGTTCTCCTTTGAGCAACCTAATGTTTCTATTGCATTGAGCATAAATGGTAAATTTTAGGCCAGCTTCACTTACTACTGTAGTGGTACAGTGGTTAGGGTGACTTGCCCACCACACAGTGAGATCTGTGTTTGATTCCCAGCCATGGTATGATGTATACTGGTTTTTAAAATAGTATAATTCCCTGGCAGAAGAGACCCTCCTAGAGGGAGGAGGGAATAGGTAGAAGGGTAGGAGGGGAGGAGGGAGGTGGGAGCCCACAAGAGCCTAATTAAAATCTCCCTAGCAGAGTGTGTAGCAGCTGTCCCATAACTAATTAGTGTAGGCAGACAAATGGTATAAGGACCTAGCGAGGAGGAGGATGAAGGGAGGGAGGGCGGGTCCTCCAGCAGTGATGTGTATTTCACTCAATCAGGTGTGCCTCCAGGTATTACAGCTCTTGAAACATTTTTTCTAGTTGGTAGAATTTTTTCAAATTTTCAAAGTTCGCCTCCCCATTGAAGTCTATTGCGGTTTGCGAACTTTTTCGCGAACCGAACCTTTCGCGGAGGTTCGCGAACTGAAAATTGGAGGTTCGCGACATCTCTACTGGTCAGTAGGGGGGGTATAAACCTCTTGTCCTCAAGAGGTTAACTTGTTCCCACAATTTCCCCTAATTATTCTGGTTTGTGCAATCTTTTTTCACATTGTATGTGAAAAATCATTGACAACTGCTGCATTTCTAATTTTGCATAGCATTCAAAACTTACAAATGGATTACGCAGAATCAATTCAATTTCAAAATTGTAATAATGTGTCATTTTAATTGTGACATTTTGAATGGACTTTGTTGTAAGCGATATTCACACATTATGATCATCACTACAAATTTGACACAAATTTTGGTTTGCAGATTGTGAACCTGCTACAATACACATGCACATACTTAATGTGTCCTTTTCTACTGTCTTCATAGAGCAGTGCTGAAGGACTTTGTTGCCCTTTTTAGTTCTATGATTTTCATCAATGATGTTCTTGAAGTTACAGAATTGCTTCCCAATATAACTGTTGGTTATGACATCTTTGATTATTGCGGACATGACATGAAGGCCCTTCATCATACACTAAACATTTTATCTGGACAACGGAGTGGGACCTTTAATTACTTCTGCACAAGACATGAAATTGTTGCATTTATTGGAGACAACATTGCAATGTCCCAGCTACTGGGCCGATACGGTTACACAAAGGTAAGTTATTTCAGGTAGGTGTTTCATTCCTCAAGGTGGCCATACAATAGGTAACTTGGTGGCCAAGTGATAATCCAATTTGATTACAAAAATTGAATCAGATGAAAATCAGTACCCCAAAGACTAATCAAGATCCATTTGATATCACATTTTTTTCATCTCTGGATGTGTCATTTTCTCCAGCAGGGGGCACTGTGGTCCTGCGTTCTGAGGGTATATAAAGACATTTAAACTTTGAACTCTCCCTAATGTAAAAAAACGTGTTATTCGTTAGTATTTCATTAAATTGGAAAAATGGTCATAATCCCTTAATCCCTTCCAATGTTTGTAAATACACATACTAGATGAAACTAGGTATCTCATAATCCTCGATAATTTTAGCTGGCGTTTGAGAACAACTTTTATAATGTTATCCCAGCAAATATTGCTCTTGAGTTTCTCGAGTGTCTGGCCTAAGGCTTAATGATTATAACTAAAATACACATGCAAGTTCTGTAGGAAATCTTATAGTGATCTGCTATATTTGGTATTAAGTATTTTTTCTTAATACTATGCATTTAACTATATAAAACAATATGGGATAATGCTCATTACATTACTATATATGACATGCTATACAGTGGGTTGCAAACGTATTCAGCCCCCTTGAAATTTTCCACATTTTGTCACATTACTGCCACAAACATGCATCAATTTTATTGGAATTCCATGTGAAAGACCAATACAAAGTGATGTACATGTGAGAAATAGATCGAAAGTCATACATCATTCCAAACATTTTTTACAAATAAATAACTGCAAAGTGGGGTGTGCGTAATTATTCGGCCCCCTGAGTCAATAATTTGTAGAACCACCTTTTGCTGCAATTACAGCTGCCAGTCTTTTAGGGTATGTCTCTACCAGCTTTGCACATCTAGAGACTGAAATCCTTGCCCATTCTTCTTTGCAAAACAGCTCCAGCTCAGTCAGATTAGATGGACAGCGTTTGTCAGTTTTCAGATCTTGCCACAGATTCTCGATTGGATTTAGATCTGGACTTTGACTGGGCCATTCTGACACATAGATATGTTTTGTTTTAAACCATTCCATTGTTGCCCTGGCTTTATGTTTAGGGTCATTGTCCTGCTGGAAGGTGAACCTCCGCCCTAGTCTCAAGTCTTTTGCAGTCTCCAAGAGGTTTTCTTCCAAGTTTGCCCTGTATTTGGCTCCATCCATCTTCCCATCAACTCTGACCAGCTTCCCTGTCCTTGCTGAAGAGATGCACCCCCCAAGCATGATGCTGCCACCACCATATTTGACAGTGGGGATGGTGTGTTCAGAGTGATGTGCAGTGTTAGTTTTCCACCACAGATAGCGTTTTGCATTTTGGCCAAAAAATATTCCATTTTGGTCTCATCTGACCAGAGCACCTTCTTCCGCATGGTTGCTGTGTCCCCCACATGGCTTGTGGCCAACTGCAAACGGGACTTCTTATGCTTTCTGTTAACAATGCCTTTCTTCTTGCCACTCTTCCATAAAGGCCAACTTTGTACAGTGCATGACTAATAGTTGTCCTATGGACAGAGTCTCCCACCTGAGCTGTAGATCTCTGCAGCTCGCCCAGAGTCACCATGGGCCTCTTGACTGCATTTCTGATCAGCGCTCTCCTTGCTCGGCCTGTGAGTTTAGGTGGATGGCCTTGTCTTGGTAGGTTTACAGTTGTGCCATACTCCTTCCATTTCTGAATGATCGCTTGAACAGTGCTCCGTGGGATGTTCAAGGCTTTGGAAATCTTTTTGTAGCCTAAGCCTGCTTTAAATTTCTCAATAACTTGATCCCTGACCTGTCTTGTGTGTTCTTTGGACTTCATGGTGTTGTTGCTCCCAATATTCTCTTAGACAACCTCTGAGGCCCTCACAGAGCAGCTGTATTTGTACCGACATTAGATTACACACAGGTGCGCTCTACTTAGTCATTAGCACTCATCAGGCAATGTCTATCGGCAACTGACTGCACTCAGATCAAAGGGGGCGAATAATTATGCACACACCACTTTGCAGTTATTGATCTGTAAAAAATGTTTGGAATCATGTATGATTTTCGTTCCACTTCTCACGTGTACACCACTTTGTGTTTGTCTTTCATGTGGAATTCCAATAAAATTGATTCATGTTTGTGGCAGTAATATGACAAAATGTGGAAAACTTCAAGGGGGCCGAATACTTTTGCAACCCACTGTATATACTCACATACATATATAGAATTCCTGATAATAACATTATAAGAAATTCTATATCCGGATCTTCACCTTCCAACTCCAAGCTGTCTCTGGCCAACTTGTACCCCTTGGACTGTAAACAAGGACACTTGGCTTCAATATTGTCCAAGACAAAGTAAACTTTTAAGATTTGCCTAAAGATTAAGAATTATTACTGCAGTAAACATTCTTCAGACAGAGGAAAATCTTTCTGATTCAGCAGTCTGTCACTAAACCGTGTCCTCTGAATTTCACTACTCAGCATAAATTGACTACACAGGTTTAAATCTTATATAAAAATAATATAAAAGATCTATTTCTTGCAATCCATATGATACATCAAACATGCATGCATATATAAATCAGGATACACTTGCTAATATCTATAATAGACCATGTAATCCTATAAGTTTATATTCTTAAAGGACAATAATTATGTTTTTATTCAATTAATAAATCTCAATTAATTTTTGATAACTGAAAAACCCGACAGTTCCCAATGCCAGGGTCTACGGACAACTCTGCTGCCATGTCCTTGCTATCGCTGCAAGAAATTTTTTTTACAAAAACCTCTCTGGGTGTTTTTGTGGCGTTGGCCACTCATCCTCCTCCAGTGGTACCACCACAGCCAGGTGCCATTGGGACTCATCATCACCTGCATGCATAGTTGTAGTTTGCTAGGGCCTCTGTGATTGCTTAAAGTGTATTTCCATGTTTAAAACCAATTATTACCAATTAATAGTCGCATTTAAAGTGGTAATTTAACTTTAAAATCCATTTTCTCAAAAACGTAAAGCTCTTTTTTGACTTTTTTTTTTAAGTTGTAGCACCTTCTTACCTTTATAATCCATGCAATTTTGGAGATTGTAGCACAGTATGGGTGCTTTACTATTAACGTTAAGGCTACTTGCACACTAAGACGTTGTGTTAGGTGCCACGTTAAGGTCGCATAACGTGCACCTAACGCAACGCCTGGTGCTCTTCTATGTGGACGTCAGAGTGAGCCTCGTTGTGCAGCTCACTCTGGCGTCCGTGATGCCGTGATGCGTACTCTTGTGCGCATGCGGCATCACGTGCTCCCGCCGGCCAATCACCGCATAGAGCGGCCGCTCCAGGAAGTAAACACTGCACGTCACAACGTGCAGTGAATATTAATTAGCCATGTGCCTGGCCGCTCTCCACTCCTCCCCAACATGACTGCGCATGTGCAGACAGTCTAACGCGGCTTAAGCCGCTCTAACGCCGTAGCATGCTGCACTTTCGGGAGAACGTGCAGCGTTACATGTAACGCAACGTGGGCTGTGTGAACAGCCCACTTGTGTTACATTGCTGTGCGTTGGGGGAGCGTTACAGGCGCACTAACGTGCGCCTGTAACGTCTTAGTGTGTAAGCAGCCTTAAGGCAAATCCGGATCACGGCCCGTGATCCTGGATTTTACAGGCAATCACGGGTAAAATCCGAGTCAAATTCGGAAGTCTGTTTCAAATCTATATCAAAATCACGGCTTAACTTGATTTTGATTCTGGCCAAATTTATTTGAATCCATGATTGGGGGTATCCAAGCAGGTGTACCCTTAGCTAGACCATACGATTTCAAGTTAACATAGTCTTCTATTTTTCAGATTAGCTATGGCATCACTGATACAGTTCCAAGCAGGAGTGATGATCTCTCCAACTCCTTTTTCAGAATTTCCACATACGATATGGTCTACTACACAGCTATAGCTCTGCTCATTAAACACTTTGGCTGGACCTGGGTTGGAGTAATTATTCCACATAATATCAATGGAGACCTGGAGTTGGGAAAACTTCACCAAGAGCTGACCAGACATGGGATTTGTATTGAGGTTGGTGTAAAGATGTCTAATGATATCAAAGAGAATAAGAAAATACAACACCTCATTGAAAAATCATCAGCGAAAATTTTCGTGGTGATTGGGCATTTTTCTGTTATGTATCAGTACCTAAGTGTGCTCAACATTCCTCGGGATAAACACTCATTCTCAATGACTCGTGGTTTGTACACCAACAGTTTAGTATCACCTATGCTAACCTCATTAACTGCAGTTTGACTCTTTCACCTATTACCCCCACTTTCCCTGTGAAGGAACAATTTTTTTTCAATTTACGCAGAGAAGATTTGCCAAAAGACGAAACGTTCCATTCTTTTTGGAAGTACCACTGTTTGAATCCAGAAGAAGTAACAAATTATCAGTTCCCTGATATTACACTAAGAAAGGATTGTAGTGGAAACTGGACTCCAATTAATATGATATATCGGGGTGATCCAACACTGTTCTATGTGAATGCTGTGGTAAAAATCCTACTATACGCATTGCATGACATGCACGTTTCCTTGAAGATTAAGAACGATGAATATAGACGTAAAATATACAGACAGAAGGTAATGATGATGGTGATGATGATGGTAAAAGTGGTGGTCAGTGGCCGAGGTATCCTAGGTAGGAGTGTGTGATTATCTGTAGGTTGCGTCTAAAAAAGGTTAAGTGAGGGTGATGTGTTGAAGGGGGGTGTTTCCGAGGAAAGGAGAGGATCGGGGAAAGTCTTGTAAGTGGGAGTGAGATAAAGTGAACAGAGAGGAAAACAGGAGAATATTGTTCTTAGAGCGGAGATTGCGTGTAGGATGGTTTTCTGGAAATTAGTTTATTTTGATAACAAGGTTTTAAAGAGCTTTATAGGCAAGAGTCAGGATTGTAAATTGTATCCTTTGTGTAAATGGCAGCCAGTGAAGGGACTGACTGAGGGGGATTGGGCGGGAGAAGTGGGAGGAGAGGTGGATGAGTCGTGCAGCAGAGTTTATGATAGACTGTAACGAGACTAAATGGTTGTCAGGGAGGTTTCAGAGCAGAGAGTTGCAATAGTCTAGTCTTGAAAGTCTAGTCTTGAAATAATCAGGGCATGCACCAGAAGTTTGGTAGTGTGTGAGAAAAGGGCAGACGCAGGAGATGTTGGAGGCGACAAGAGAAGGATAGTTTGTCAATGTGTGGTATGAATGAGAGTCTCAAGTCCAGTATTACACCTAGGCAGCGAGCCAAGGAGAGAACATTATTGAAGTGCCATCAACAGATATGGTGATGTCAGGCAGGGGCATTGAATTGTGAGGTGGGAACGTTTTCATTTTAGTCTTGTTCATATTGAGTTTTAGAAACCTGGAGGAAATGAAAATGGAGATTGCATTCAGACAGTCAGGGACATGAGCTGTTAGAGCATCCAAGTCGGGAGCTGAAAGGTAGATTTGGGTATCATCAGCATATACCTGCCCAACCTACTTTTCCAATCTTACCCAGAGGTACACACCTAGCCGATCATTCCGCTCCTCTAATGAACTTCGCCTTGCTGTCCCCCGCATCATCCGATCCCATGTACGCCTCCAGGACTTCTCAAGAGCTGCTCCAACACTATGGAACTCCCTACCTCCCCCATTAAGGTTTCCCCCTCCTTTAACGTCTTAAAGAAGGTATTCAAAACTCAACATTTTACTCTGGCCTACCCCCCCCCCCACTAGTGCTCTAAACCCGCAGCTGAACTCTGGTCCCCTACCTTTTGTGTCTCCACCTTTCCCTCTAGATTGTATGCCTTCAGGCAGGATCCTCCTCCTTATCTCTCCTACCTCTTCACGCACCTCCATTACTGTACACCCATACTATAGATCTCAGTGAGCTGGACTTGCCTAATCTCCATGCTCCCATCCACTGACTGACTATGCATTATGTTGTACTCATACTGTGCTGCGTGATCTGGTTTGCATGTATTCCTGTATTGTCTTATTGCTGTATGTCACCCCTAAATATTGTCTGTAACCCTAACTAATGTACAGTGCTGTGTACTTTGCTGGTGCTTTATAACTATAATAAATAAATAAATAAATAAATATAGGTGTTATTGGAAGCCAAAGGAACTGATGAACTGAGCAAGACCATAAGTGTAGTTAGAGAAAAGGAGAGGTCTGAGGACTGAGCCTTTGTGAACTCCAACAGTAAGGGGCTGAGGTGAGGAAGTGGTGCCCAAGTGAGCAACTCTGAAGGTCCCATCTGTGAGATAAGAGGACAGCCAGGAGAGAGCAAGGCCCTGAATGCCCCCTGCGAAACTTTGGATGGGCCCCCCCACCCCCCTCGCTTTCTGCACAGGAAAACTGAGGACCAATGTGTTTTCCCCATGCAGATAAAAACACTTAGACTTAAAGAAAATGTCAGGCAATCTATGCTACCCCCAGATCTACTTACCCGGGGCTTCCTCCAGCCCCTTTCAGCCGACAAGTCCCTCGTTGCAGCTCTGCTCCCAGTACATACACACACACAGCCGTGTTATTTTACTACATGAGAGCACATGCTATATGGAGGGACAACAATGACATGCTGAACATAACATATAGTATTCACTGTAACTTTGGCAAAACATTCAGAATGTCACTGATTGATACTCTTATTATGGGATCTTACAGGGATATTACGGGATCTATGAGACAACAAGCTCTCAATAAAGCAGCAACCGTAAGACATCAATCTTCACTCTGCTGTGTTGTAAAAGTAATTAGAGGCCATAAGGTCATTAGCCTGTGTGATAAGAATCTAGGATTCCTTTCAGAGTGAAAAAGGGAAAGTCTACAACTTTTTTTCAAAATGTGACTCTGTTCTTCGTTAGGTTGTACATGCAGTCATCAGATCTTTGCAGCAGTGAGAGACAGATGTTTTTTACGAACCCTAGGGAGCAGGGACATTGTACAAATTCCAGAGTGTGTATGAGTCCTTATCTGTGTGGTGGACACATGCAGTCAATATAACAATGGTGGAGAGCAGAATAAGTGTTTTTTTCTCTGTGCCCTTAGCTGTCAGTCTCTCAAACTTTTGGCCCACGGGCCCCCTGTGGCTTCTGGCCCCCCCTGCGGAGGCATCCCATGCAGGGTCTATTGCTACGCCCCTGGGTCAAGAGAAGGTTTTTTGGAGCCTAGGCATTATGAGTGTTTGTTTGAGTGTGGAGGGAAAGATGCATTTGGTAAGAGAAAGGTTGAAGAGGTAGGTCAAGGCAGGTGAGATGGTAGAGGACAGGTGAGTAATAGGGTGGAATGGGGTGAGGGAGCATGTAGTGGGGTGTGACTTAGAGATGAGAGAAGAGACAGTGAGAACAGATAGGGGTGCAAAGGATATTAGGGAGGATATAAGGTTTGGGGTTTGTATGGAGAGAGGAGGCTGCTGGGTGCAGTGGTGGGCAAAGTTGAAAAAACGTTGTTTCACAAATTTCGCAAAAGATTTTGCATCGTAAAATTTTGCATTAAACTTTGCGTAATATTTTACAAAATTACGCGTATAACGTAATTACGGCTACGGTATTTTGCATTGAAACGTAATTGTGAAGCATAATTTCGCGTTGCTTGCGCATTAATTTCCGCGTTAAACTTTCCAATGCGCATGTGCATTATACATATCAATGCATACAACCATGCTTATAATGCGTAAAATCATACGTCTGAAGATACTAAATTACCTATTTCGTAATGAACCATTATTTAGTGAAATTACGAAGTTGTGCAAAATTTCGCATTACCATTAAGATTCACACGTAATTTACTACACATTCACCCGTAAATTTCGCATTAACATTACGATTGAACAGGGACAGATCTAGGGGGGGGGGGGGGGGCAAGCGGGTATCTTGCCCCAGGCGCAGTTTGGTGAATTCTTAAAAAGGTGCAAAATGAATGGCAGTTAAGGCGCCAAAACCTGACCTTTAGGCGCCAAAACCTGACCTTGCCCCAGGCGCAACTTGGTCCCTGCGATTGAAAATGGTTGGCTGGATGAAGCTCTTCCTGACGATGGTGATTTTTTCACTAAAGAAGGAGAAAAAGTCCTCAGCTGAGACCAGGGAGTGGCAGGCAGAGGTGAGAGCTGGAGGAGGGATTTGAAGGTAGCAACAAATAGTTTAGGGTTGTGGTTTTGTGAATAGATTAGGGTGAAAAGTATGAGTGTTTGGCTGCTGAGAGGGGCTGCCTGAGTATGTGCAGAGTGTCTGTGTAACGCTGGAAGTGCTCAGGCAAATCCTTCTTTCACCAGCGTCATTTCAGCTATTCAGTAATTTGATCTCCTTGTTAAGCCAGGGTTGTCAATGGGCCTGGTGGTGGCCTGAAGTTATAGTGTTGGGATAATGAGTAGCTGTTAGCTCAGGGCTGGTAAAGGAAGGTAGAGTAAGCAGAGCTTGCAGGGGTTGAGGTAAACCTGAAGAAGAAACAAAACATTACATTACATTCATATAGAATGTATATTTGTCTCAGATGAGAATGTGTAATATGTTTTTTTTTTTCTTATGTCACTATCACTTACAGTAAGTAGTGGATATCTGACAGATTTGACATATCTTGGACTAGCCCATCTCCTTATGGGGTATTCACAAAAACACTTTACAATTTATAAAAAAAACTTACTGAACGCCAATTTCTCAGATGATTTTTACTGCCTACTGTAAGCATCAGAGTAAAATAATTCATAGTGCATTGTACTCTGGGAGACAAGTGTGTCTTACAAATATGTAATAAACATTTTTTTTTTTTTTTGTGATTGTGGTCTTTTAACCTCCCTGGCGGTATGATTCCTTTCAGATTTTAGGGTCTAACAGTGGTACAATTTGTTCATGTGCTTTTAGACCCTAACAGCAAGAAAAAAAATCATACCGCAAGAGAGCCTGAAGCAGCCCCAGCACTTACTCACCTCCATGGGATCCAGCGCTGCAGTTCTCCCTCCGTCCTCTGGGTGGTGCTGCAACCCTATAGTGAGATTGACAGCTGTCATCAGGACAACAGTTGGCCATCTCACCAGAGGGATGGAGAGCCTTTGTGGACAGGAAGAGGAATGGCCACCAGCGTCTGGATCGCTCAGGAGGTGAGTGAGAACGTCCGCTGCATGCAATGCTCTACATGGACCTCTCGGCGTCTACCACGAGTGTGGCTCGGGGTTACCCCTCTGAGTTGTGGTTTTCCACTCCGAAGGTAGCTCGTGGTTACCACTAAGGAGGTTAAAGCCTGACTTATATGCATGGGAAGAAAAGTCAAGGAGGTTCTACATTGCTTCCTTGCTGAGAGCTATAATACAGCACGGAACAGGGGAGGGGTTTATGCGTTTGTGATGGAAAGCATATTACTGTCTTTGGTGCTTGAATGCCTGCTGCTCTATGAAGAGAGGTACACTGAGATGTCTGAGAGTATAACTGGTATACCTTTAAGAGCTGGTATAGTGTTTCCCCTAAAATAAGACCTCCCCAGAAAATAAGCCCTAGCTAAACTGGGGAGTTATGTTAGTGTATGGGGAGGTGTGCAGTCTCTTACCACACCTCCCTAGTGGCTGCAATCCCCCTCCTATAACGGCTCCAGAATCCTGTTTAAATAGTTGGCACCCTTTGACCCAGCACAGGCTCTGTGACCACGCTCCCCTCAATGTGCGCGCGCTGATGCGTTCCCGTCACACATTAATTATGACAGAGGAGAGCGTGGTCACAGAGCCTGGGTGGAGACTGGGACCAAGGGTGCCAACTATCTTAAATAGGATACCGGAGACAATATATGTGAATGGAGGGGGATGCAGCTATAAGGGAGGTGCAGTAGGAGAGAACACCATCCCCCCATACACTAAAATAGCATCTATGCCTCCCAAAAATATAACTCCCCCTCCTCGAAAATAACCCCCAGCCCTTATTTTTTGGGGGCAAATTAATATAAGACGGTAGCAAGTTTATTGACTCCGGTGTTGATAAGGGCTTTCTCAGGGCATAGTGTCACTGTCTCCACCTTAGACTCTATTCTTACTTATATGTTTTTTTAATTTGCAGCTAAGCTATACAATAAAAAATTTGATTGTAACAACCAGGGTTGATAATGAAGATCTCTCATTTGATGAGGCCGGACAGCTCCAGCTTTACCCTAAGCTGGCACTAAGGAACTGGGTGTTTAACAGGACAGACTTAAGCTATAAATCAGAAACACGGAGCTATTTCAACAGTAAGGAGAAATCACTTCATATGAAAGATGAAAGAATAACATGGAACATTGGCAAAGTGAGTATTATAATACTAATAATAAACAATTATAAATGCTGCTATGGATGATCAAGATTGCCAGATTTCAGTTTTGACAGCTTTCCATTGAAAGTGTTATGGACCATGTGGGCCGGTATTTCTCAGGGGTTGAAGGCCCACACTTGGCCTTAAATTCCCTGAGAATTCAAGCTTGCATTCACTACAAGGGCCCATAGGCAACTCACTTTTTCACCTTAGTTTTCTCCAAGTTGATATTTTTAATTTTTTATCCCTCATTCAGTAACTGTCTTTTAAACATCCAACAAGCAAAACAAAAAAACCAAAAAAAAAACCAAAAAAAAAAAAACCACACAAAAAATTTTTGATAGTACTTTTTCCACCAATTTGTGGTACTTTTTTCAATTGCAAAATGCTGAAAAGTTATTTTATAGAAACAATGAAAAATTATCACCTTGGAGAAAACTTTGGAGAAAAAGTGAATTGCATATGGGCCAGGGACTTAAAAGTTGGAGGAAGGACCTCAAGCTGTGGCTCATATGCAATTCACTTTTTCTCCTGAGTTTTCTCCAAAGTGATTTTTAAACTTGTCAATAAAATGTCTTGTAGCCTCCCTGGCGGTATGGACGAGCTGAGTTCGTCCAGCAAAAACTTGCAAAAAGTGGTAATGACGAGCTGAGCTCGTCCATGCCGACAGGGAGATTTCCTGTTTCTCTGCCCCGCCGGCTGCATTTTTTTCTCATCAGAGGGATTCCCCAGGATGGCTGGATGCTTGACTGCACGCTGTGGGTAGCGATCTGTGCTACCCCCAGCGTGCAGAACTAGCATCCAGCCACCCTAGGGAATCCCTGGGCAGCCAGCTAGGCAGAGAATGTGCGGGGGTTCCCCCTTGTATGCGGAGGCTATGTGGAGGGGGATCAGATTTGTTTAATTTCAATGCAAATTATTGATGCCAAAGATCGCCAAGCTCACAAACGTGGTCATTAAGTAATTGAGTAATTGTGTGCTAGGGTTAGAAAAAGTGGGGGGAGCCAACACCGGCCTAATACATACCTGTAACCAGAAAGGGTGTGTGAGACCGCACACTAGCGATGCCGGGATTAGCGTGTAACGGACCCACCCGTGTACCCACAGGGTATAGAGTGCAATTCCTCCAAGATGATCCAGCACAGCTCTTTTATTAGAAATTACTTTATTGGATCGTTAAAACATACATAAATATAGCTGCATAGTGGCTACGGTCCACCGTTTCGGATCATCACAGTCCTTGTTCACACCACACAGCCAAATGAACAAATACAAACATGCTCTTTATATATAGCAAAGAAATGAACAGCGCTACTTAAAAACAGATGAATGCTTACCTGCAAAAGAGTGCAAGCCCCACTTGTGGGGTCGAATACACACCGAGCATACACATGACCTGTCTACCACTTGGAGGATGTTAGTTTCCTATAACAGCTTGCATGCAACTTGTTAAGTACTCGTCCCTCCCACTGTCGAAGAAGTCTTTCCTCCATGGGAGGGGACCTAACACTAACTAAATCCTACCTATGCATGTGCACAGCCTGGGCGCGCTACCAAGTAAAATTGAAAATTGCGCAAAAAAATTGGGATCAGCGCATCAACAGGCCGCCTCTGAATGGCCTCTGCTCAGAGATGCGCTGAGCCCCCCCCAGAAACTACAAACGCACCTTGAACCCAAACAGAGGCTCTGCATATACACCAAAGGCAAAACTGTTAAGTGGGAGCAGCTGACCAGAAATAAATTATAACATAGCAAAGAAATGAACAGCGCTACTTAAAAAGATGAATGCTTACCTGCAAAAGAGTGCAAGCTGGTCAGCTGCTCCCACTTAACAGTTTTGCCTTTGGTGTATATGCAGAGCCTCTGTTTGGGTTCAAGGTGCGTTTGTAGTTTCTGGGGGGGCTCAGCTTATCTCTGAGCAGAGGCCATTCAGAGGCGGCCTGGTGATGCGCTGATCCCAATTTTTTTGCGCAATGCTCTTTATATAGTCAAAGCCACAGCCTAGCAACCAATCAGAGGAAAGTATGCAAATGACTGGACCTGATGGGAGACTACAGAGCTTGTCCACATAGGGTATCGCCCACCCATTCCATTGGTCAAAGATTCAAAATATATGATGTAATTGCAGTAACAAAAGCATGTGTATAAAAAACACCTCTCACTCTGATCTAATATGCCTATTGATTACCTAAAAGATCCAGGGTGAAGCCCAGGGCATTCTGAAGCAGAGGGAATGGGCACAACCGTGTCATCAGCAGTATAAAACTGCGTAATAAGTACACCGAGCGCTGCCTGCCGTCGCCACGGCAACCAACGTCACATGACCGCAACCGCGGAAAGACGTACGCAATGACGCTTCTCAGCGTCATATATATATATATATATATATGTTCCCATAAGTAGCTCTTTGCTCTATAGCACATTTAATAACAATGGCAGTTGACTTAAATATGACTCCATAAGTTTCAATCAAAAACACTTGTAACTTAGAAACACGTGAATGTTTTCAGGAAAATGTGTAGCCAGATGCAAAATGACTTTGACAAAAATGTAATATACATAGTTCCTACTAGTCACTACTCCAGGGGAAACTAAAACAAATAGAATATCAAGCAAAAGTCCATTCTTTTCAGTAATTCAACTTAAAAGGTGAAACTAATCTATGACATAGGAACCCTTTGCAGGTGTTGCTGGAGGAATCAGCTGATTAAAGGCTGACACTTTGAGCCGAGAATACTGAACATTTTCACAATATTCTAATGGACTGAGATATTGATTTTGGGGTTCTCATAAGCTAAGCTGTACTCCTAATCATCAACATTATAACCAATAAAGGCTTGGAATATCTCACTTTGCACGTAATAGGCCTGATTCACAAAGTGGTGCTAACAGTTAGCACGCTGGTGAAAAGCCCTTTATCATGCCTAAACTCAGTTTAGGCATTTATTTATTTATTTATTTATTGTATTTATAAAGCGCCAACATATTACGCAGCGCTGAATATTAATTTAGGTTACAGACAATATTTAGGGGTGACATACAGCAATATGACAATACAGGAATACAAGAAAACCAGATCACACAGCACAGTATGAGTACCAGGTAATGCTTAGTCAGTCACTGGATGGAGATTAGGCAAGTTAGGTTCACTCAGATGCATATCATGGGTTCACAGTAATGGAGGTGCAAGATCAGGTAGGACACAAAAGGAGGAGGACCCTGCCCAAAGGCTTACAATCTAGAGGGAGAGGTAAGGACACGAATGGTAGGGGACCAGAGTTCAGCTGTAGGTTTAGAGCACTTGTGAGGGGTAGTAGGCCAGAGTGAAAAGGTGAGTTTTGAGGGCTTTCTTGAAGATGTTGAAGGAGAGGGCATGGTAAGTTTAGGGGCTTGATTCACAAAGCGGTGCAAACACTTTGCACGCCTGTGAAAAGCCCTTTATCACGCCTAAACTTAGTTTAGGCGTGATCTGAAGGAATTCGCGCGAACTCCCGCGCGCAAAGTTTTGCGCGCGTAGCGCGGTGCGCTACGCGCGCAGCGCACCGTGCTTCGCGCGAAGTGCCCATTAAGCCCTATGGGACTTTTGCGCGCGTACGCGCGGAAACTTTGCGCGAGTTAGAGCACAAAGCGGTGATAACTTTGCTGGTGCAAAGGTTATCACGCCTAAAGTCTTTTAGGCGTGATAACTGAGTTATCACCGCTTTGTGAATCGAGCCCTAGGGGCTCGATTCACAAAGCGGTGCTAACCCAGTTAGAGACTTTAGGCATGATAACCATTGCACCATGCTGGTGAAAAGCCAGTTTAGGTGTGATAAGTTTAGGCATGATAAGTTTAGATAAGTTTAGATCGCTTGCAAAGTCCCGCACGCAAAGCAGCGCCATTAAACTTTGTACGAAGTGCACCAGACTTTGCTAGCGCAAAACTTTTGATCAGCTGTGCACAAAGCGGTGATAACTTTGCTGGTGCAAAGGTTATCACGCCTAAAGTCTTTTAGGCGTGATAACTGAGTTATCACCGCTTTGTGAATCGAGCCCCTAAACTGGCTTTTCACCAGAGTGGTGCAATGGTTACCATGCCTAAAGTCTCTAACTGGGTTAGCACCGCTTTGTGAATCGAGCCCAAGGGGCCTGATTCACAAAGCGGTGCAAACACTTTGCACGCCTGTGAAAAGCCCTTTATCACGCCTAAACTTAGTTTAGGCGTGATCTGAAGGAATTCGCGCGAACTCCCGCGCGCAAAGTTTTGCGCGCGTAGTGCGGTGCGCTACGCGCGCAGCGCACCGTGCTTCGCGCGAAGTGCCCATTAAGCCCTATGGGACTTTGCGCGCGCGCGTACGCGCGGAAACTTCGCGCGAGTTAGAGCACAAAGCGGTGATAACTTTGCTGGTGCAAAGGTTATCACGCCTAAAGTCTTTTAGGCGTGATAACTGAGTTATCACCGCTTTGTGAATCGAGCCCTAGGTGTGATAAGTTTAGGCATGATAAGTTTAAGCACCAACTGCGTTAGCACCGCAGTGCACAGCTGATCAAAAGTTTTACGCTAGCAAAGACTGGTGCACTTCGTATAAAGTTTAATGGCGCTGCTTTGCGTGCGGGACTTTGCAAGCGATCTAAACTTATCTAAACTTATCATGCCTAAACTTATCACACCTTGGCCTCGATTCACCAAGCAGTGCAAACCCAGTTTTCGCGCGCCCTTGCGGTTGCGCGCGGACATGCGTACGCCGTGGCTCGCGATGTGCGGACTCGCGCGGAAAATGTGTGCTCGCGCGCTAAATTGAACACGCGCGAAGAGCGTTGTGTTTCGCGTGAACCGGGGCTCTTCACGCGAAGTACTGCTCTTCGCGCGATGACTGCAAATTTGAAAATCTCGCCGGCGCGTGCTCGCGTGCGCGCGTTCGGCGGCTTCGCGCGAAAATGTGTGCAATTACATGTAATTAATGCTATTGTTGATTTCAATTGAGCTATGTAGTGTGTCTATTAAAGGATTAGTTGGAGGCTGCTTTGTTGTGGGTTGACATGGATGGAAATAGGAGAAGAAGCGTGCGCCTTTCTGGCCAGGTGCAGTCGCCCACCCCTGCTGCTCATGGCCGTAGTGGCCGATCTGATCGGCCTGACCGCGACCGCAACCGCAGCCGCAGTCCCCATCGCACCAGTCCCCGAGGTGCCAGTTACCGCCACCACCGCAGTCCTAGCCCCTATCCTGGCCCCTCCGGCTCTCGCCAGACCACCAGCCAAGAGCCCCGGAGAAGGGGGATCCGGTTTTCAGAGGCCGAAAACTTGGCACTGTGTGAGGAGGTGGTGGTGCACTTCGATCAGCTGTACGGGCGCGATTCTGGAAAGACGGATGTGGCTACCAAAAACCGCCTTTGGCGCATTATTTGCGCTGAAGTGTGCGCTGTGGACCATCAGCAGCGGACCGAGCAGCAATGCCGCAAGCGGTTTGCTGACATCAAGCTGCGGCTTCGGAAAAAATTGACCAAGCTGCGTCAATACGCGTAAGTTTTGAAAGCATGTGTATTTTTTACAACAATGTTAGTTAATTAACCCTGTGCTAAACTACAATAATGGTCACTGTAATTGGTGGCATGTATATTATTTGTCTTCCACAACGGAAGCCACAAATATGTAGTAGTGTAATTGATGTTGGCCATCCATGGTTAAAGTAAATTTGATCCAATCTTAACCTTTTATATGTAGTATAATGGGCAATGCAATGTAGTATAATGGGCAATGCAATGCATAAACACAATTTTTTTTTTCTTTGCGGCCTGGCACATATCAAAACCAGATATCACATCCACTAAATGCTAGAATATGTTTCAAGGTAATCTGAGCTGTGCAAATTTGTGTGAAGTGTAAGCTTTGCGATATATTTGGTGTGTTAAAGGCCCATAAGCCAGGATTGCTATCACCAATATTGGAAACTCATCCCTTTAATTAGTCTCATATGTAAGTTATACCGGTTCAGGGGCTCTTTGGACATAATCAGTGCCTTAACTGCATCCTCCTAGCCCCAAATCCAGCATAATTCATGTGTCATTAATTAAAGGGATGAGTTGCCAACACTGGCTCCCACGCCGCCATCATCCACTTCCTGGATGGTCGTTACCGGCTCCAGTCACTTTTGGGGGCCTCGGCGGATCCAACCAACAAAGGACGGCGTTGTGGGAGTGATCCGTGTGTATGGGGCTGGAAGTTATGTATACAATCTTTTGCTATGGACTCTGGTTCCCTTTAATAGGTTTTGGTTATGTTTTGTGTAGCGCTTCACCTAGCGTTTATTGTTTTTCAGAACAGTCTTAAGGCTCATACACACATCAGACTATAGTGTTTGGGAAATGAAAGATCACAGACCAATCTTACCACCCTTCATGTAGTATGACAGCCATACTGTACACACTCTTTTCTATGGAGCAGAACTCCACATCAGATAAAAAACGTTGAAAGATGCTGCACACACAGATGCTGTACACACCCAAAAGATCAGTATCTGCCAAAGAGGTGTTTTTGCCAAAATGCATTCCTGCAAATTGCAATGCTCGGCAATGAGATTGGCAGATCAGCATACACACGATTTAGCTGTCATTCATCTGCAGATCAAGCTATCTTCCGCAGATCTGAAAATCCATCCTGGTGGATCTGATCTGCAGATGAATGTCAGTGAAATCATGTGTGTATGGTGTTCTGCATATCTCATTGCCTATTTTTGCCATTTGCAGGAATGGATATTTTGCAGGAGCAGATCTTTGCCAGCTACTGTTCGTTTGAGTGTGTGCAGCATCTTGCAAAGATTTTGGTCTGATGGGGAGTGCAGCTCCATACAATAGACTGTCAAGGTATGGCTCTCATACTACATGAAGGGTGCTAAGATTGGTGTTTGATCTTTCATTTTCAAAAGACTATAGTGTGATGTGTGTACGCACCTTTAGTTGTTTGACATTTCCAACATTCTTAAAGGGCCAAATCTCTGCTCAGCATGAGTTGCACAATTTGCACTCAGGGAAAAAAGCTAGTGGTTTGACACAATCCGCTACCCAATGTAGCGAGTGGCAGTGGTCACACTGCTGCATTAGCATTTTGTGGAAAACGCTGTGGTTTGGTGGCGATGAGTGCTCCTCAAGTAGCGTTGTTGATTATTGTGGTTCGAATGCTAATTGCGCTTGGTCCTAAACCGTGTTAAGTGATGTTTTTGTGAGAATGGGCGCCAAAGCACTCCTGCGAAAGGCTACCGATAATGTGCGGCATTTTGCCATTATAAGTGTGAATGAGCCCAGCTTCTATATCCCTAAATTGTGTCAACCAGCTCCCAAGTGGTTATTTTTCTGAGTGTTAGATTGGCAGAACATACTTTTTGTGCCTATTTGCAGGATGAAATGGGCTTGCAAATCCAAATTGCAATTGCTTTTCAATGTACAGTATGCTATTGTGTTTGAGCTACTATACTCATTATAGTACATCGCAATTGCATACAGCTCTATCGCATACTAAACGCTGCAGGATGACCATTGCAGGGTTACCAACATCGCATCGCTATTGGCTCACACAAAGGCCCTTTTGCCACTCGCCTGCACTGTGCATTTTTTTGGGAAAAGGCAAGGTACATGCAGCAAATGGAAACTGCAGCAGCAATTTCTTAGGGCCGTTCTCCACTAGCAATCACTAGCGTTCACGCTGAACGCTAGCGATTGCTGTATCTCGAATGTTATAGAAAGTTCAGGCCATTGCGTTCCCGATGTGATGCTGTAGTGCCTCGCAAAATGGAGGGAAATTTGGATCCATGGCGCTATTGCGTTTGCTGCAAACGCAAACCACGCTAGTGGAAATAACCGACCGACATTCATATGTGATTTTGCAAACCGTAGTGATTGTACAATCAGTAGCGCTTTTCCATTTGGCACTTCACCTAGGGCAAATGCGCTAGCGGAAAAGGTCCACAAGTGCCATCCGCTTGACATGCAATGTTGGTAAAAGCACAATTGGTGGCCTGCCGCATTTGGTATGCCATTGAGCTGTACTCTAATGAGTAGAGTAGGTCACTTGCAATCGCATACTGGCAATTGAAAGCCAATCGCTATCGCATTTAATTTGTAAAAACAGCCCTTGCAAATTGCTGCTGCAGTTTCCATTTGTTTAATGGTACATTAAACAAATGGAAACAGCAGCAGCAATTTGCAAGGGCTGTTTTTAACAATTAAATGCGATAGCAATTGGAAAGGCCTGTTTTTCACAATTAAATGCAATAGCGATTGGCTTCCAATTGCCATTTGCAATCACAAGCAAATTGCAGGGTAGTGGAAAAAGGACCTAAGTGTGGTGACCTACCCCAGTCAGATTCAGCCCTTTAGCAGTTCCCTTGTATACGACATGCAATTGTAAGCCACACATGTCAAGATGGATAACGAAGTTAATGGTATTTAGCAGTGTGAATTTGCAATTGTATTGTGGAAATGTTTGCTGTTTGACTGCCTGCACCAGCATGCATCCAGTTTTGCTGATATGTCATATAGTTGTGTTTAGTGTCTGCATGGCTGTTGGTGTTGGTGTTGTGATTGTTACATATGTACATAAGGCCAGTCTGTAATGTATGATTTGGTGCAAGGCACAACTCTCAGCTCTTCCTGAATCCGCACTTCCGTATGTTGGATGTGTCAAACCGCTAATTGATTGTTCAAGATGTGTAGTCGGCCATATGTGTAAGGTTGCATGCAATCCCATTTGGCTGCTTGTGCTGTTGATAATTTGCCTATGGTCCTTGGACACAGGCCCTGAGCAAGCATGCATGAGTGCATGGATTTGTGTGACTAATTTGGTGTACCTTTATGTGTTTGTGTGTTGGAACAGTATAACTAATTCATACATATGCATCAGCAGGGCAGGTGTGCTGGTTTGTGTTTTTACTTGGTCTTACAAATGGCATTCAACAAATCACTGTCAGTTGATGACTTCTCGATTTTAAAGTGACCCTGTACACTGAGTCATTGACATTGTTTAGGATTACCTCCAACCCATTGAAGCTACAGGGATATTGAGGCTGCCACAAGTGTTGCGATTAGAATAGCACAAAATGGCTGCATATCATGCTTTAGTCACTGTAAGTTTGGGAAACATAGGCCTAAACCACGGGGCCACATAACCCCTGGTATTGTGTTTGTTATTCTAATTGGATTACAGTTGTATTGTAGAAGTGGACAGACATCTCTGTTTGCTTATGGTATGTAGCAAACATGAATGTATCCCAAACGTTGCAACAACACTTTTCCCTTTCAGAACATAACAAGCAATGCTATGCTCCATTTTGTTTTCAGGTAACAAGGAGTCCTTTGCGCAGCCATTTTCTGATGACTCCTGCAGAACAGTAAAGGTGCCTACACATGTCAGATCAAAGTCGTTTTCAAATGACATTTTTCCTCGCAATTTGAACACCTTCCATGTAGTATTAGGGCCATACTCAACACGGTCTGATCTATGTAGCTGAACTACCCATCATTTAAAAATCTTTGCAAGATGATGCACACAAAGATGTAGGACACATTAGAAACATAATTAGCATCTAAATATCACTTCCTGGTATCCGTTGGTGCAAAATGCATTTCCAATTGATATCTGCACATCTCAGAGACACCTTGTTGAAGGGACAATTATCTGCAGTTCTAATCAACCAGGTTGTATATGCACATCTGCCTACAATTGTGTGATCTGCACATGATGGGCCATTAAACACCGTGTGTGTGAAATCAGCAGATATCCTAGTCGTTGAATGTATTTTGCATCAACTGCATTTAGCCACATACTGATCTGTTGCATGTGTCCATCCTCTTTCTAAGTTTTGTATGTGAGGTGGAGTTCAGCTCCATAGTCTAGACTCTGAAGGTATGTCTCTCATACTACATGGAAGGGGGTAATATTGGTCTGTGAGCTTTCATGTGGCCCACACTTTGAACGGACATGTGTGCACACATTAAAGGCTGCAGTAGTGTGTGAATTCGACATTACAAAGGTGCATGCAGTATGTGTCGGCTTTAAATACTAGCATGTGAAGTGTATGTTGAATGTTTGCCACTGGGTCACAGTCACACAGACAGGATTATCAGGATAGTGCAGACTGTTTAGTTGTAGTGGTCTAATTCTATGTTGTTGTTTTTTGTTTGTTCAACATAGCCTTGGTACCGGTGGTGGTCCCCCCGCATCCCTGGCATTGCTCGATTATGAGCAGGTGGTAGAGCCGCATTTGATGACGGCAGCCCAGCATGGCATCCAGGGTGGCTACGATGCCGACGCGCCAACTTCTGATGAGGGTAATTAATGATGCTGTTTTCTTGGAAAGTGAACACGTGTTTGAGTATGCGTATGACATTGATAATGCTTGGTTTCTCTATGTCAAAATTGTAGGTGAAGGTGGGTCTGGCCTTCAGGGTCCTGCTGGAGTGGCACCTAGCATCCCACAATCAGAGGGCCCATCACGTTCTGGCCAAATTCCTGGTGAGTTTCCAGTGTCTGTAGAAACTGCTGTTGAACAAGGCAGTGGAGGAGCAGCCTGTGTTGCCTAGTGTCCTAACCTGTGTGTTTTTCTTCCTTTGGTGTAGCTGTTGTTGCCTCTGATGCTGGCTTGGCCCCTGATGCTGGACTGGCTTTGGTCCCCGGACATTCTGTGCCGTTACCTCCCTCTGGCCAAATTCCTGGTGAGTTTCCAGTGTCTGTAGAAACTGCTGTTGAACAAGGCAGTGGAGGAGCAGCCTGTGTTGCCTAGTGTCCTAACCTGTGTGTTTTTCTTCCTTTGGTGTAGCTGTTGCCTCTGATGCTGGCTTGGCCCCTGATGCTGGACTGGCTTTGGTCCACGGACATTCTGTGCCGTTACCTCCCTCTGGCCAAATTCCTGGTGAGTTTCCAGTGTCTGTAGAAACTGCTGTTGAACAAGGCAGTGGAGGAGCAGCCTGTGTTGCCTAGTGTCCTAACCTGTGTGTTTTTCTTCCTTTGGTGTAGCTGTTGTTGCCTCTGATGCTGGCTTGGCCCCTGATGCTGGACTGGCTTTGGTCCCCGGACATTCTGTGCCGTTACCTCCCTCTGGCCAAATTCCTGGTGAGTTTCCAGTGTCTGTAGAAACTGCTGTTGAACAAGGCAGTGGAGGAGCAGCCTGTGTTGCCTAGTGTCCTAACCTGTGTGTTTTTCTTCCTTTGGTGTAGCTGTTGTTGCCTCTGATGCTGGCTTGGCCCCTGATGCTGGACTGGCTTTGGTCCCCGGACATTCTGTGCCGTTACCTCCCTCTGGCCAAATTCCTGGTGAGTTTCCAGTGTCTGTAGAAACTGCTGTTGAACAAGGCAGTGGAGGAGCAGCCTGTGTTGCCTAGTGTCCTAACCTGTGTGTTCCTCTTCCTTTCGTGTAGCTGTTGTTGCCTCTGATGCTGGCTTGGCCCCTGATGCTGGACTGGCTTTGGTCCCCGGACATTCTGTGCCGTTACCTCCCTCTGGCCAAATTCCTGGTGAGTTTCCAGTGTCTGTAGAAACTGCTGTTGAACAAGGCAGTGGAGGAGCAGCCTGTGTTGCCTAGTGTCCTAACCTGTGTGTTTTTCTTCCTTTGGTGTAGCTGTTTTTGCCTCTGATGCTGGCTTGGCCCCTGATGCTGGACTGGCTTTGGTCCCCGGACATTCTGTGCCGTTACCTCCCTCTGGCCAAATTCCTGGTGAGTTTCCAGTGTCTGTAGAAACTGCTGTTGAACAAGGCAGTGGAGGAGCAGCCTGTGTTGCCTAGTGTCCTAACCTGTGTGTTCCTCTTCCTTTCGTGTAGCTGTTGTTGCCTCTGATGCTGGCTTGGCCCCTGATGCTGGACTGGCTTTGGTCCCCGGACATTCTGTGCCGTTACCTCCCTCTGGCCAAATTCCTGGTGAGTTTCCAGTGTCTGTAGAAACTGCTGTTGAACAAGGCAGTGGAGGAGCAGCCTGTGTTGCCTAGTGTCCTAACCTGTGTGTTTTTCTTCCTTTGGTGTAGCTGTTGTTGCCTCTGATGCTGGCTTGGCCCCTGATGCTGGACTGGCTTTGGTCCCCGGACATTCTGTGCCGTTACCTCCCTCTGGCCAAATTCCTGGTGAGTTTCCAGTGTCTGTAGAAACTGCTGTTGAACAAGGCAGTGGAGGAGCAGCCTGTGTTGCCTAGTGTCCTAACCTGTGTGTTCCTCTTCCTTTCGTGTAGCTGTTGTTGCCTCTGATGCTGCTTTGGGGAGTGATGCTGCAGTGTTTGTGATGACCCTCCAATCTGTGGACTTATCTCCGGCACGGTCTGGTGAGTTTCCTGTGGATGTAGAAACTGCTGTTGAACAAGGCAGCCGAGGAGCTTGCTGTGTTGCCTAGTGTCCTAACCTTTCTATGTGTGCTCCTTTTTGTGTAGTTCATGTGATTTCTGGGTCCAGCATGGATGAGGGCCTGCAGGTGGACTCATGGCAACATGCGGAGGATTCCCATGGAGCAGCAAGTGGTGGTGAGTTTTATGTGTTAGTATATGTCCTTGAGGCAAAAGGATATGAAGAAGGTTTGGCTAGCTAACATATCTTCCTTGTGAAAACACTGTGACAGTGTAGCATGTGGCCGGTGGAGAGGTGTGTAGGTAATGTTCGGAGTCAATACATCTCAAAGCATGCAGCTAATCTGCCACAAAGGACCTTTCAATGGCTCTTGAATGGCAAGTGACACATGGGTTGGTGAGGTAGTGAGTGCACATGAGCATATACGCCTTTGTTAAGGATTTGCTAGTGCCTGACTCCATTTTTGTTCTTGTATGATCTACAATGCTCCATGTCCAACCACACCTACATGGCCTGGCATTTTGCAGGGACTCTCAATTTTGACCAATAGGAATGCTGCCATTGGAGGTTAGATGTTGTAATTCACATTGAAAGAAGGAATCTCAGAATGCAAACATTAATCCTCGACATGGCGTTTGATTTTGTGTAAGATATGTTGTTGGTATGGTGAAATAAACAGACCACATTCACTATTAAGTTTCTGCAATGCATTGGTACTGACCTTGGGTGTGTGAAGCCTCATCAGCCTTCAGAGGCTTCCCACCTTTTCCTCTGTGGTTGGTGGTGCAGGCCAGGGAACCCAGAGCTGACCATTTGTTGATATGGCCAATGTTACCCTTTTGCCCCTCCAGTGGGGGCACTTTCGTGACGATTAGAATTGTGATTGTTGTGATTAGGCATTTTCCGTGCTTCACACTGTAGTATGCTGGCCACTTGTGTCTGAGCATTACAGTTGCTGCATGGCGAATGCCTATTGTAGTCAATTTCTGTCTCGAGGACCCGTACTGTGCATGTAGTTGCGTGTGCTAGGTTGCGAGGTCAATAGCAGTTGGTTGAGGAGGATAGTGTCCACCACCATGGGACGGAGGAGGGGGGAAAGGGTCAATAGTATCCAAAGCCTTGATACACCACAGGTGGATCCCCCCCCCCATGGTAATGTTTGTGCCAGACTGGTTCACTGTAACCACCATGGAGGTTGTGAGGTCCCGCCTGACAGCACAAGTCACCCTGTGTCCCCCCCCCCCCCCCCAGCTTTTTGTGCTGCACTTGACTGCAGCTGCATCTAACTTCCTGGCACCGCACAAACTTGACACACTACACCACCCTCTGTTTAAAAGTAAAGCACCAATAAGTGCAGATGGAGTACAGTTTAGAGAAGAAGCAACAGGGACAGAGGGGGACTACCGCTTTACAGTTTACTTTACAGTGCAAAGCACATCCCAATGAGATATGGATTTTGTCTGTATGTGCTTCGCACTGTAAAGTCCATGGCCAGCCTCCATGGTGGTTACATTGAAGCAGTATATATGTATGTCGATGTCTCCAATCAAGCCAATTGTGAAGATAATAGTGCCATGTACCTGAGTCTGCAAACCTTACATTAAAGGGTGCCAAAAGGAACAGCTGCCATATACTGGTATTTTTGAGAGCACATCCAACCAACAGCTCACTCAGGCCAAACATTTCATGATACAGGGATTGTATGGCTGGCTTCACTGGCAACAGAATGTGATAGTATTTCACTATGAAAATGATCAATATCTGTGGAGATGCTGCCAATGCCTTGTGGTTTCCACAGACACCACCAGCTCTGCTGAGCGGTAGTCCCCCTCTGTCCCTGTTGCTTCTTCTCTGCGCTGGCCTCCATCTGCACTTATTGGTGCTTTACTTTTAAACAGAGGGTGGGGTGGTGTAGTGTGTCAAGTTTGTGCGGTGCCAGGAAGTTCGATGCAGCTGCAGTCAAATGCTGCACAAAAAGCTGGGGGGGGGGGGGGGGGGACACAGGGTGACTTGTGCTGTCAGTAGGCAGGAATGTTTTGCTGCTACTGTCATCCATTTGAGTGCCACTATAGAGCCACTCCCAAAGGCCCCGTCCATGTTGGTAATTTTATGCATGGATTTATTTAAAGTAAAGATTTGACTCCAACAATGGTGTAGGCAGTGTTTGGGCACTGATTTCACAGCATATTCCATCACACTCAGGGATGCAGCTGTATCTAACCGGCACTCTAGTTTTGTGGCCTTCCAAAGTCAATAGCATTACCTTTTTAAAACAATAACAGTTGCATGACTGTGCTGTTTGTGTGTCCCTAATATTTAGTGCAACTGCCCCTGAAGAAGCATGTCGATCATGTGCTGTGGTCAAAGTTATCAAGGATTTCAGACATCTCATTTGACCATGAAGACAGGCAAATACATCATCAGCACTGTTAAGCAACTGTTATTGTTTACAAGGAAGCATCCATATTAGTCCATATCCGTCTCAATGTGGTTTTCATTTAAAGGCACATCACACGCTTTGCAATTTAATGCAGTACATGAACTTTCGGGCCAGGAAACTTATTTGTTTGTATTAAACATTGTGGGCCATTGTGACAGTATGTAAATGCAAAAGTGATGGTTTGTATTTTTTTTTCCATTCATTTTCAACTATACCTCACACTGACTCCAATCATGATGTTGTCATTGTGTTGGCGCCTGTGCATGCTGACCCTATTTTTTAATTTCTTGTATTTGCAAGGTGTTGTTTATTGTGAAAGGTTGTTTGGGTTGTTGCAAACTTCTACTTACAAACCATTTACTCTTCTCTTCCTAGGTGATGACATGTCACTGGGTAGTGGTCCCGATGGGATGGTTGAATGCCCAGGCCCAAACCTCAACCTTCACGTCTCTTCTGAAACAAACACCACTGTACATAATCAGTCACCAACATCTGACCAGGCCAGCTGTGGCACCTCCTTCCATTCCAGAAACTACACTCGGGCAGACTATAACACCGACCGGTGGCATTCCCGCCATTTTCTCCAGGCCCAAGAGGACTATAGGGTCCTCATGGAGGAACACATGCGCCGCTTCCACCAAGACTTTGAGACCTTCAACCGTACTGCTACGGACCTGGCTGGAAATGTGCAGAGACTGGCCAATGCTGGAGTGGGCCAAGAGGCGAGCCACCAGCGTTTGGCAGAGGATGTTCATCGGCAAAACTTAATTCTGAGCCGGATGGCTCGGGCTGCCGAAACCCAAAATGCTATCTTGGCACGGTTGGCTGATGGTGTTGAGCGGCAGAACCTCACTCAGGCCAGAATGGCTGAAGCCCTTGAAAGTCAAAATGCCATTTCAGAACGCCAGAATGCTTTGATGAACCAGATTTTGAATAAATAATTTTTGGGGCCACACATTGCAGTTCCATTTTTTTTCTTTTGGGGGTCTACCTTATTAAGAGTGCTAATCTTTACAAAAGATGCATCTTATTAGGTTCATACATTATAGTCCTTTGAAGAGTACTTTATTGTTCAAACCAAACAATTCATACTGAGGTATGGGCACCAATAGATTAGTTGACATTGTGTAGGGCGACTTGTTTCCCCTAAATTTTTGGAGAAGATTCACTATGTCCTTAGTTACACATTGACTATTGGAATATTATAATGCTGTCTGAGTGTGAAGTTCTCAGCCATCATTGTAGTTGGGCGCTTGGTACTGTGACCATGCCAATAGGTTATGTATAACAAGTTGACCACACACTGCAGAAAGCATTGGCCTGAAGGGCCACAAACAGTGAAATGGATGTAATTTAAAATCACTCTCACTTTCATGCATATTGCCCATGTATGTTGCCTGAGAATACATGCACTGTTGGTGGGCCGTGTGGCGAGGGAGTTGGAACTGGGCATTATGCTGGATACACACGTTGCGTTTGCGCGGGCGATTTTCCCGTCAGTTTATTTTAGGCAAACATTTCCAAGGAGGAAAATCAAGCGCAAAGACGCACCGTGTGTATCCAGCATTAGGTGTTTGGAGAAAGATAATTAGGCCAGTAATGTAACCAGATTCTCCAAATCATGTGTAGTGAAGGAAGCCTAAGTTGTAGCAACTATACCACAACAAACACAATGCTAACCACAACTGTACGATTTGAAACATATTTATAAATTCAAGAGCAATAAAAAAACTATATACACAATATATACACACACAATATACAATATCAAAATATATACACAATATACAAATATCTACACAATATACAAATATATACACACACAATATCCAAATATAAACAAATATCTACATAACAATATATACAAATATATATATACACAGACAATACAAAACTATCTACACACAATCTCAAACTATATACATCAGCTCCACATAAAACAAATTAAACCAATCAAACTATTTACATCACTCCGAGTCGGAGAGGGCCCCCTGCAAAGTAGCAGCCATTTGGGCCAATTGTCTGGCTATGGCTGCCAATTGGGAACGTCCTTTAAAAAAAAAACACAACAAAACAAAAGTTAGCTTAAAAACAAGATGCATGAAAACTTGATTGAAGTAATAAGAATGGTTACACTTACTCTGCCGTCTTCGGCTAGGTTGTGGGGCTGCAGCTGGGGCTGGGGGGCCTTCCTGGGCCACAACATCCGGTGGGCCTCCCAGGGCTTCGGCCTCCAGAGCTGGGGGCCCAACATCAGCTGGGTCCTGGGATGGCCCACCTTCTTCACCCACATCCAACGGAGGGGCCTGGTCCAGAGCCTCATCCGAGTCCTCATGTGCCGGGTCCCCGCGGTGTCGGCGGGGTGGCATTGGTGCATCTATAGAGAGCAAAAGAAAAACATAGGTATTTAAGGCCCATGCAACATGAAAGGGGGTCATTTTTTTGGGGCCTAATGGTTACCAGCCATTATATAGTAGAGAGTCAGCAATACAGCCATTCAGAACGCTCCCTCCCTAATAGTGGCTCTGAAAGCAGACATGTGGCAGATATGTACATCTATTAGTAAGGATTCCATCAGCCTGTAGGTACCTTCTTGGATCATTAAGGGGGCTGTGACGGATGGTACTTAAGTGGTTCAGCCACTTAAGGGTGATCAGCACTGTTTCACACAACACAATTTGTATACCTCTGTATTGTGTAAAGAAGTATATTGCTAACTAGATGTAAGATTACACAATGCTTACCACATGTACTATGACATTGTGCACAATCGATGTCGTATAACGCAAGTTCATTCAATGCATTATGTAGCCATTTCCCTTATCTTCATTTGAAATAGTTTGACTGACAGAAACAGATTTCAACATCAGTGGGGCCCATTCCACTAATAAGCCATCAATCCAACCTCGCCTATAACGTTTCTCACTATTACTTTGCTTTACAAATACACATGGATGTGTGTGAAATAATGTGTAAATTCCCACAAACCAAGTTATGGTTTGACAATGATGGTGCAGAGAACACACCTGTAGTACTGGTGTATGGGCAATCACACAAACACTCGCTGCTATATCTGTAGTGGTATTTCATGGTTAAATGCAATGGTGTGTCCAAGGCATGAAGGGATCTGCTTGGCCTATAAGGAATATTCACACTCTTACACAACAGTGTACCAAACATAGGTTTCAAGATCACTGTAATGGTAATAGAGATGCATGCTCGTTCCTGTGCTCTAGGTAATGATCCCACATAAAACCAACTTAAGCTACCCCTGCAATATGCATTGAGGCTCCTTCAGTCCCCAATTTGGGCCACATAAACACAGAAAGCATGGCCCACACAATTACATAGGGACCTGTAAATTACATATTTAGCTTACCAGCGGCCAGCCATCATAATGCTGAACGTTCGTATACATTACTTACCAGCAACATGCTCCCGGCGGACCTCTCGGATGAAGCTCCGCTCCCGACGCTTCATGTCGGACCACCTCCGTTGGATCTGTGGAATGGTGTGTTGGCCCTGGAAGTGCTGGCGGAGCTCCCGCTGCAGCTCCACCATCACCCTCCTCTTCTCATACATGTCGGTCATCCCGTCATAGTTGGTACGGAGGAGGGTCTGTAAGAGAAACAAGATTGGGAATAAATTATCTTTTCAAATGAAAGTATAGCTGAGATAGACATGTGTATGTACAGTGGGTAGCACACAAATAACCAACTATGCTGGGTTCCTTTTCACTTTCTGTGTCTGAAAGAGTGACATATGTGGTATTTTAGGTGGGTGACTCACTCCTGAGTCTGTAGTGACACTGATTGGATTGTTGTTAACTCTAATGTAATGTATTTTAATCGAACTCATTATCTGGATAGTAAGTAGTTAATATAACTTTGGTTGTTGCAGTGAGGCAACTCTCACTTGCTGTCTGAGTCTGAAATGAGTGAGCCACTTAACAAACAACAAATGTTTCAAGCACAGAATGACAACAAACACAGCATTGTTGTGTGTATGCTACACACTGTACATTACACATGTTTGACATGAGACTTTGGGGACCTTTATGTTGGCTATTGCAAATAATGTTAATTGGTGAAGTTAATACATACATTTCCTAAAATGTCACCACGTCTGTTTGCAAAAAGAGTGAAAGTTTGGTTAAGTTACACAAACATTACCCACACACAACCAATTCCTCAGATTTGATTGAGGACCTTTTCTCAGTGTCAGCTTGCCAGTGATACAGTAACCAAGATAAGGAGTTCTGTTGGCTGCTGCTAGCGTGCCATTACCAGCGGCCACACCCATTACATCCAAACTATTACTGCCTAAAGAACACTTCACAAATCCCACCCAAGTCAACACTACAAGGAGGGTAGAGTCATCTGTCGCCACAGTATTACTACGATCAGCCTACTAGGCACAAACATCATTTACAACACCAAACCCCACGGGAGAATAGATTTGTGGTGGGGGTGCCCTCAGTGACTTAATAGCCTAAGTGACCTCAAGCCATTCTCACACACACATACATTCCTCTAAAGCTCGCTACAGGGGCATGAGTATTAATGGAATGGGTTATAAACCCTTGCCTTCAGCAACTCCACATACCATGGTGTTGAAATTGTGTTGTCTGTGGCATTGACAAATGTTTCACCAAGTTGGTGACACAGCCTTACAGTGTGTGCCAAATCCCCAGCTACATTGCATTCGTGCATCAACAAGGTCAGCAGCAAAACCCCCCCCCGGTGTAGGTTTTTATCTGCCCATTTTTCTCTGCTTTCACTAACAGGGATGGCCAAATCCCTCATTCCCGCTGTCCCAAGCGCTCATGGGAACGCTCACATGCACACTGCCTGGTGAACTGGAGATCAATGAAGGGGCAAAACTATTACCGGTCGTTGATATAACCCTTGCAATGATGCGCTGCTTCTATGAGAAGCAGTGCAATTATTGTGACGTTACAAATTTGGCCTCAGCATCGTACTACTTCCTGCAAGCGTACTTAAGAACGCTTGCAGGCCGCAACAACCAAAAGTTACTGGGGACATCTTGTGGGCAAATAGTCCAACCACACCCTAAAGCATTTTTCACATACCACTATTTTTTTGGCCCCACACAAACATTCCATAATTCCCGGCCACAGTTCCGCAAATGTTATGATTTCAGATGAGCAAAGACAACAATAAAAGATCCAAAATACCTTAGGGATTGAATGTGGCAAACTGGTCTGTCAATAGGGGATAACACTGTTACTTTCAAAACTATGCACTTGGAATTATGGATGGAGGCCAAATGGGAAAACATTCGCCTTAATTAGCACATGCAATATTGGGATCAAAAAATGAGATCAAGACCCAAATATCATTGTTTGCTAGCCGGCACAAATGTGCACCTAAATTGCCCGGTCTTTAAAGGGACTCCAAACAGGGCCTAGCCTATGGAACCATGCAGCTAATTTGAAAGCTCTCTTTCTCCTCTTTGCAATTATATATAAACCAGCGCCCTACAACTTTTATTGTTGAGTAGTTTTGCTATTGTAATGTGCGCGGGCCACATTTTGGTTGCCAAGATAGAGGAAAAAAAAGGCGTAGAATGTGGATTGAGCTGTCGGCAGAAAGAGTCAAACAATTACTTTACAATTAAACCCATCTTTCCATACTTCAATAGGATTACACGCGGCGACATTTGTGGCTGAATGGAGCTGTTGACTTTCAGAAAATGTCGCCCTGTGTAATCCAAGATCACTATGGCAAGATGGGCATGATTGGAACGCTATCTTTCGTCGCTTTCATACAACACCTAATTTGTCATTCTACGCCTTTTATTTGTCTAGATATTTGCAAGCCAAATTGTTGCCGCGGCAATTACAATCATGAACATAGCAAAACTGAAAAGGCATAGGGCGGCGGTGTATATATAATTTTAACAAGGAGAAAGAGCTTTACATGATATTCATCTTTCCAGAGGTTATGCACTGCTCACAGTCCCTTTAAATACAGTACCAGGCTTGTTTTAACTACTATATTTGCCATAATCAGGCCAAAACTATTGGAACCCAAATTTTGGCCAAATTCACCTTTACAAGATATGCAAATAAGCAAACAACAATTGCCATAATGTCACACCTCCAAAAACATGCTTTTGTGTGGGGAAAAAAAAGATGGAGTTCATTTCATTGCGAAAACTAAAGGTAACGTTCTAAACAATTGAATGGAAGTAGCACAGAAAGGTGAAAAATGCTCTGTTGCTCAAGGGGTAACATCACTCATGGGAACAAGCCATTTCACAAAGGACAAACCATTAACCACTGCCACATAATTAGCCTTACAATACAACACTTTTCCATCCCAAAAATATACTGTGCACTGGCCCTTTAAGTACTACTAATAATTAAAATAAGCTTCGGCTTCCACAATGCCACATAACAGCACCAGACATTTTCCAGCATTACCACATGACAACTTCATAAACCAACACATTTAGAATACTGTCCTAAAAAACATGCGGCTTAAATTGACACTGATCAACATGTATACTGTAGACAGTCAATATCATAAATCAGATCTGGAGACATGTCAACATTTACCAAAACAACAGTCTGTGATAGAGCCAGGTTGGAACCACACCCTGATATACAGTAATGAAGCAAAAAAAAAAAAAAAAACACTACATACAGACATATATACATACAGGCAAGACAACAGATACATGTAAGACACAGCCCCAAACTCACATACTTACGGTGGCCAAATAAACGCGCTCACGCCTGGTGAAGTGCTGGACCATGCTTGCTTCCCAGTCTGCTTCCCTCTCACCAGATGAGTCACTTCCTGTCACTTCCTGTTTCCTAAGGGCGCCAACGCGCGCGTACCACGTAGCGCGCTATGCACATGTCACTGACCGCCGCGCGCACACGGCGCCCCGCGGCGTGCGCGCATACCACTTTGCGCTCTACGCGCATAGGACTCTGCGCTATACGCGCATATTGCACACAACACAGGAGAGGCTGAAGTAAAAATTAAAGGGGACCTTCAGCCTAAACAAACAGACTGTCATTCAGTTACATTAGTTAAGTTAATTAGAATAGATGGTTAATATAAATTTTTACCCACCCTGTTTTAAAATAACAGGCACATTTTTGTGATTCATGGGGGATGCCATCTTTGTCATGGGGGCCCCCATCGTTTTGTTTGAAAGGAGGTGACAAGGAGCAGGAGACACAGTTCCAACTGTCCTGTGTCCTGATAAGCCCTCCCAGCTGCACACGCTAGGCTGCAAATGACAAATGTTACAAGTAAAAACATAAAAAAACATTTCACAAAAACAGCAGAACGAGATAAACCACATCTGAAATCCCATCATGCTTTGCGCAGCATTAGGGGAAAATAGCCCGGCCAGTTTTCTTCTGTGCAGCTAAAAATGAGGCTTGGATAAGCGAAACAATGTTCTGATGCTGTGAAACTGGTAAAGAAACACCAGCCCTTTTCAGTGCTGAGTAGTCGATTTTTTGTCCGGAGGTTCACTTTAAAGGTAAACATACAGAGCTAATAATTAGCTACTTAGGGCCCATTTAGGCTGCTTGCACTCAGGGTCGTTACTGGCGCACGTTAGGGCAACCTGTAAGTAAGGCCCAACAATGTAACACGTGGCCTGTTCACACTGGCCACGTTGCATTACATGTAAGTCTGCACGTTGTAGTAAAAGTGCAGCCTGCAACGACATTTTTCGTGACGCAAAATGCATTGGCAGCTGCCTTTTGCAATAACTATTGCGAGCAGATTCAATCCCAGTGATCACACAGTTGGACAGTGTCCAACTGTGCGATCACTGTGATTTATTCTGGTGCTAATCGTTTGTGCAAAAGGCACCTGGCAATCCATTTGGCCACAGAAATGATTTTGGGGGCGTCTATTGCGGCGTGCGTGATTTGTATGTGGATCGGCTGCGGCCAGGGAGCGCAACGCTAGTGGCGGTCATTCCAATACAGGTAGCCATCACCTGAGACTGCCCAATGGACACATGCAATGGCATGCAGTGTGCAAATGACATACATTATGCAGTAATTTGTGACAAATACACGTGTAGGCCACAATATACATGGACAACAGCATTGCAAGCCTATGTCCAGCGTACTATTGATATGCCAAATATTTACTCTACGCTGCAACAAAGGGAGCCCAAAAAAAAAAAAAAAAACATCACTCAAAAAAGTCTACAATGACTCTTCCACGCACTACATTGCCAGCCTCATCTGGCTCCTCCTCCTCATCTGGCTCCTCGTCCTCAAAGTCATCGGATTGCACTGATAAGGGTGTGTGTGGAAGCCTGTAGCCAGGGAGGTTTTGCTTAATGCAAATGTTATGTAACACACAGCAGGCCACTATAATGTCAATGACCTTCTGTGGTTTGTATAACAACGCACCTCCACTGTTGTCAATGCAGCGGAAACGCGTTTTTAAGTGCCCAAAACAACGCTCTATAACAGAACGGGTATGCACATGTGCTGTGTTATAGGCCTCTTCCGCATTATTGCTTGGATGGCCAAGAGGTGTCAGAAGCCAGGGCAGGCAAGGATATCCTGCATCACCTTGAATATAATACAAAGCAAACAAATTAGTAGGGCAACATTAGACATACCGATATATATCTGACAAATGCAAAACTCCCCAAACAAAAACAAAAAAAATAAGGATCAACTTACCAAGCAACCAGCCGCCTTCACGATAAAACGCATGAAAAAAATTAAAAAGGGCAGATTCACGCAAAATATGGGCATCATGACACGAACCAGGGAATTTAGCGACAACAGAGAATATTTCCATGTCAGGGCCACACACTACTTGGACATTCAACAAATGGCCAAGCTTCCGGTTCCGATACATGTATTCATCAGCACTTGGAGGAACAAGTGCAACATGGGTGCAGTCAATGGCCCCGATGACATTGGGCATTTGGGCAAGATGGTAAAATGCCACTTTGACTGCATCCCATTGGGCACGGGACCGAGGAAAGTGGATAAACTCTCTGCTTATCCGCCGCATGCCTATCAGGAACTGGGATATAATCCTGCTCATGGTGGACTGGGACACCCCACAGGCAAAGCCACCCAGCCGTTGAAAGCTCCCATTGGCCAGGAACTGCAGGCAGGCAAACAACTTAGTTTGCCCACTCACAGCATGACTTCGAGATGTTAATGGCCTGAGATAGGTCTCCAAACGAGCATACAGCTCATCAAAGGCTGCCCTGTTCAGCCTTGTCAGCCTCAGCAGTTCTCTGTCTGAAAACAACGCAACATCAATGCGTTCCGGGATGAGACGTGGAATCCGTCTCCTGCGCAGATTATAGCGGCTCAGGCGGTGAACAGCCTGAGCCCCGCTCAACCAACTAGCATAAGGCTCCATCTGCAAATTCAATTGGAAAGGAAATAACAATAACAACTTTGTACTAAGTAACACTGCACATACAGGACATTTTTGACCTACCAAGGCTCAAGGCATTCACACTAGCAGGGGCCCATGAGCAGAGGGACCCCTCAGGACATCATAGTCAACTCACTGCAAATCATCATAAAAAGACACATTCATTCCAGTGTTGGCAACTCATCCCTTTAATTACTGACACATATGAATTATACAGGTTTTGTGGCTAGGTAGATGCAGTTAAGGCAATGATTCTGTGCAAATAGCCCCAGAACCTGTATAACTTAGAGTCAACTCACTGCAAATCATCATAAAAAGACACATTCATTCCAGTGTTGGCAACTCATCCCTTTAATTACTGACACATATGAATTATACAGGTTTTGTGGCTAGGTAGATGCAGTTAAGGCAATGATTCTGTGCAAATAGCCCCAGAACCTGTATAACTTAGAGTCAACTCACTGCAAATCATCATAAAAAGACACATTCATTCACATTGACACAAACAAATATGTTTGGGTTCACCTTGAAAAAAAATGGAAGGCACAACATCAAAAAGCACTTACTTGCTCAATCACAAAATGAATCCTCACTGAATCCTCTCCTCATAAGCCAAACTTATAAAGGCCAAAAACACCTGTTAGATGTTAACTACATTATTGTATTAACATCAATTGATTGGGCATGCGCGGCGCCTACTTCCCATCGCGTGTAGTAGCAATGGCGCGCGCGCGCGTAGTAGCAATGGCGCGCGCGCGCGCACCGCCGAACGCGCGAAGTCAACGCTAAAACAGATGTTATTTTATTTCTAAGTTCACTTCGCGTGATGTGGACGTAGTACGCGCGATCGGAGGCATGTTCACGCGGAAACAGCTGCATCGCGCAGAGCGCCGCGTTTGCGCGCGGAGCGAGGTGCGGTTCGCGCGCACGCCGGTACGCCCAAACTTTGCGCGCGAGGCCTCCTTTATCATGCCTAAAGTGAGTTTAGGCGTGATAAGGGCCTTTTCACCACGGTGCTAACACTTTGCACCGCTTTGTGAATCGAGCCCATTGAGCGAGTTCAGGCCAGGTATCCAATTGTTTGGTCCAATATTGCATGGGGTCATCATTACTTTCCATATTGTCTGGAGCACTGGCTGACCCCAAGTAATCATCCACCATACAGGCCAGCTGCTGGCGGTGGTGGTGAGCACTTTGTCCACTGGTGGTGCTGCTGCTAGAAGGAGTATCTGGGACTGGCTGGTAAAATTCCTTCAGCATACTCAGCAGGTTCACAGATTAGCTACAGGTGCTGCTGCTGGGAGTGGGACCACCAGACCTTTTCTGAGTGTGATGATGACTACTAGGCTTGGTAGCTTGAGGCCAGGGTACAGGTGCAGCAGGAAATGCATCTTCTATGCAACAATGAAGGGCATCCCGGATCTGGCTCATCCTGGCATCTGCTTGGGAGGGGGGTATGAACTGGCACATTTTCCCCTTCCACCGGGGATCTAAGATGGTGGCCACCCACATGTCGAGCCTTGATTTTAAAGTTTTAATCCGGGGTTCTTTATGGAGGCACTGGATCATATGTACAGCCATGGTGAAGAGATGTCTGCCATGAATCGCCTCTTCCTGGCTGTCAGAACTGTCATCGTCATGCTCTAGCTCCACGTCAAAATCTTCTTCCCACCCCGGACAATGGGCTCTTCCACTTCCACAAGCTCTGCCTCCTCATCCAGGACTGGAGCATGCCCACTCACTCCTTCACTTGACTGGCCACTGTTCAGTAGGGCTTCCTCCCCCTGTTCGAGCAGTTTGTCAAGAGCCTTTTCCATCATCAAGACAAGAGGGAGCACCTCCGATATACTGCAGTGCTCCTCACTGACCACTTTTGTTGCCTGCTCATATGGCTCCAACACTTTGTACACCTGTCTAATCAGCTGCCACTGGTCCCCAGTAATGTAGTCCAGTGGCCCTGTTCTGGTGGAAGATGCCTCAGACAGGTATAACCTGACCGCCATGCGCTGTTCCCGCAATCTCTCCAGCATTTGGAGTGTGGACTTCCACCATGTCGGACAATCAGAAATAAGCCTGTGCTGTGGCGGCGCTGTAGCAGTTTTAAGGCCGCGGTGGCAGTTGCGGAGCGATGGATGTGGGCTAACACTTTTCGTGCTGAGGCCACAGCGTCCTTCAACTCATCGAAAGTTTGTAGAAATTTCTGGACTACAAGGTTAAAGACGTGGGCCAAGCAAGGTAAGTGGGTATATCCACCTTGCAAAATGGCGGCCAGCATGTTGGCACCGTTATCAGATACCACTACACCTGTGTCCAGTTTTCGTGGGGTCAGCCACTGCTGAATCTGACCCTGTAAGGCTGCAAGGATTAAATATCTGGTTTGCCTGTTCTCCATGGATTCAATTTTCAGCACTGCTTGGCATCGATGGTGCTGCAGACCAGTGCAGGAGGAGTGGGACCACTTGGGCTCAGCAACGGCAGACTGGCCTTGGACAGACACACAAATTTGGAGAAGGATAACATACCACAAGTGCTATCAGTGATATACAAAGAATAGAAAAGTATCAAAAATCTATAAAAGTATAAATTTTATTATTAGAGTTCCATCACAGAATATAAAAATTAGAAATAAAAATAAAAAAAGCTATGAGATGGCCATCTCCTCACATAGACCCCATACACACCTCTCACATACATCACTGGCCAGGTAATGATATGAGCTCGTTTGGATGTAAAAGCGTGGTTAAAGACTTGGTTGCTAAGGAAAGGACAGTCCAGCGCAAGACATTGCAGTGAAAAAAGCACTCCACAGTCCAAAGCAGAAACAAAAGCAAGCTAGCAAAGGTATGGTGGGCAGCAGAAAGCGTAGTTTCAGGACATGCATCACATTTGATCAATCATGATCCCCATATGGGTATTGCCTGTATCTCACCCTCCTGTGTTCCGCATGTATCCGGAGGTGCAGATGTAGATCTGGCAAGGTGGTGAATCAGCTGGTTGTCACGCTGGTGTGCGTAGGGCTGGCAGTGTTGTGACTGATGGTGTCCACTGACGTGATGATAAGCCCAGAAAGTGCACAACCGCGTGCTAGATGCCCGTCCAGGTGTGTTGGATGCGCTCGGTGGCGCCCGCAAGTGCTGCGGAAAGTCCCCCAAATGGTAGCAAGCAAGCTGGGTGGATCAGGGGTCCACGGAGGGAGACGGCGTCTCATGCAGGCAGGCCCTTATGTTTCACCGTTCTCACGGCGTCATCAGAAGGCCTTGGACAGAACAGGTAGCAGAGAGAAGTGGAATAGGCCTCTCCTTCAACCCACGTGGCGGCACCACCAGCTTTGATGCCCCAGATCTTGCACCCTCCTCAGCAGCACCATGGAGGGTGACCCAATGGGCGGTAAAAGTGAGATACTTTCCCTGCCCATGCCTGCTGCTCCAGCCATCCATAGTGAAGTGCACCTTGCCACCGATAGCGTGATCCATAGACTGGCCGACACACTCAATGTGCTGGTAAAGGGCAGGGATAGCATTCCTGTCAAAATAATGGCGGCTGGGAATCCGCCATTGTGGAGCAACACTGTTCATCAGTCTGCGGAAGGGGGCATAGTCCACAAACTGGTAGGGCAGCAGCTATTGGCCCAATAGCCTTGCCAGGAGTGCATTATTTTTCACCACAAACGGATCAGTTGCAGGGAGCATCCGCTTTCTCTGCAACATTTCTGGCACAGAGGCCTGACGCTGGAACACTGGTGATTCAACCAACAAGGTTGATGACAAAGTGCTTGCCAAGGTCTGGAGTCCTCTGCCAGCCTGGCATGCCGAGGACTTTGAAGTAGAATGGGACTGAGGAGCAGTTTGAATAGGGACAGGACTCGGATGACAAAAAAAAAAAAAAAAAAAAAAAAAAAAAGAGGGGCCTGTTGCTGCTGCTTTTATTCCACCCATCTTATTGTAATTTTTTACATATTCAAACTCCCGTTTGTGGTGGATGCGCAGATGGCTTATCAGCCCTGAAGAGCCGAACCCGCTGCCCGATTTGCCTCTGCTCACCTTTTTACAGCACACATAACAGACTGCCCTGGATTCATCCTCTTCCGCATCAATAAAATACTTCCATGCAGGGGAGGTGAGTGCACGTCCAGCAGTGGTGCAATCTGTACTAGAACCTTGATGCTCGGCATTGGACTGGTGGCGGGTACAGACAAACGGGGTAGCAGTCTGCTGGCAAACCATCTGCTCTGTTTGTACATGCTGCTCACGCCTGATAGTGCCTAAACGAACAGGTGGCAAATATGTTTGATTACCCACCTCATCATCATCATCTAAAATATCATCCAGTGCAATAAGTGACTCTTCTGGACACTCCACCTGGCCACCAAACACCTCTGTAGTTGAGTGGTGTTGGTGATGATGATGTGGACTGATGACACTGGATGAAGAAAACAGTGGCCATTTCTGTCACCATAGAACCAACCACTTCTTGGGAGCTTGGTCCCATGGTCTCCTCCAATGCCTCATCCCAACCATTCTGCACATCTCTCTCAGTCTCAGAGATGGTGTGCTGTACTTCTGGAGCGGAGTACTGGGAGGAAACAAGCTCGTCATCAACAGAAGCAGCTGCGGTCGGGTTCTGGTCATGAGGAACCTGGCGGCCACTGCTGGTGCTGCTGCAACTAGCTTCAAGTTCCTCAAACTGGGTAGAGGGTTCTGAATCCTGATGTAAATCCACAACTATCTTTGCCTCCTGCTCTGACAGAATTTTCCTGCATGCTGCTGAGCCTGCTGTGAACACAACGAACAGGGGGGGGGGGGGGGGGGGAGACTCTTCCTGCTGCTTTTGCCACCCTCACCCTGATCACTTGACATGATATACCACGTCCATCACTCCATTTCCTTGTAGGAGTGGCAGGAATTTTAGCCTGCCCTGGCTCCATTTTTTGGGGGCCACAAACTTTATAGGGGAAGGGGTACGTATCAACAGAACAGATCACAAAATAAGGGGGTGAAATAAAGAAAATAAATCCAAAACACAAAATAAAGTGCGTGATGTAGCTTTGTGCATCTTTTAGTGTGCACAAAGCTACTTAAAGGGAACCTTAACTGAGAGCGATATGGATGTTTCCTGTTAAACAATACCAGTTGCCTGGCAGTCCAGCTGATCTCTGTGGCTGCAATAGTGGCTGAATCACACCCTGAAACAAGCATGCAGCTAATCCAGTCTGACTTCAGTCAGAGCACCTATCTGCATGCTTGTTCAGGGGCTGTGGCTAAAAGTATTAGAGACACAGGATCAGCAGGCGATTCAGGCAACTGGTGTTATTTTAAAAGGAAAAATCCATATCCTTCTCAGTTTAGGTTCCCTTTAAGGGGCACTAAGTTCAGATAAGGCACACTAACTCAGATAAGACCCACTAACTGGCTTAGCGCCAGTTAGTGAATCAAGCCCCTAGTATGTATGGGGCTGCGTCTGTCTCTCCTCTGTCTCTCCACACCAGAGACCAGACTGAAACCCACAAGCTTCCTGACTGCACACGTCTCTCTTATATACAAAATGGTTGGGATAGCTGCTGATAGGTAGGAGCTGGTTGCTAACGTAGGATTGGTTGGTTATTATTAAGACTCTAATAGGTGCAGAAATTCCGTTTTTCATGCAGAAATCCTAGTTAGCACGTAGAAGCTTCTTCCTTCTGATTGGCGTACAAAAATTTGCATTCCGCCGGAATTTCGCATCGCACCGCGGAAATTCCGGCATAGCGCTATAGCAATTCCATTCCGTTGTGAAGGAATGGAATCACCAAATTCCGTCTGGACTCGCGGAAAACGTACGTCCGCGGAATGCGGTGAGCATCCATCCCTACATACAGCAACTAATGTAATTTATAGAGAAAACTGACAAATTTCTGAAGATGTCAGGTTATTACAGAGGTGGAGACAGTTTATATATTTGAATCTCCTTATTCATAATTCCAGCTTTAAATAATAATATCAATAAGATGATTATTTGCCTAACGATCTCTCACCTGTGACATTGGATATTTCTCCCTCAGCACAGGGTAAACACTCATAGCAGCAGACATGATGACGATTGCCAGGCGCTACTCTGAAGCCAGGAGGACATCTTTCATTGCATCGGGATACTGGGACCTGAAAGGGAATGCATAGCAGATTTCTGGTCATTTTTAATTTAACCACTTAAGGACCAGGGGTGTTTTGCAGGATCTGTGCTGCGTGGGCTCTCCAGCCCGCAGCACAGATCAGGATTTAGCCAGGGCAATCAGACTTACCCCCTTTTTTCCCCACTAGGGGGATGTCCTGCTGGGGTGGTCTGATCGCCATCGGCTTGTTGCGCTTTGCGGGGGGGGCTCTTCAAACCCCCCCCCCCCCGCAGGGTTTTCGGCGCTCCCTGCCTTCCCGTCCCTCCCTCTTCCTCCATGGGCTGCGCAGGACGGATATCTGTCCTGCGCATTGAAGGATAGGCTTTAGCCCATCATATGCCGGTGATCCCCTGCCAATCAGAGGCCGGGGATCGCCGTTCTACGTCACGGCGCTGCTGTGCAGCAGCGCTGTATGATGTAAACAGCGGGGATTTCTTCCCCGCGTGTTTACATTTTGCCGGCGAGCTGCGATTGGCGGCTCTCCAGCTGTTCACGGAGACACCCTCCGTGAACTGACATGGAAAGGCCGTTCGATCGAGCGGCCGTTTCCATGGGAAACCACTTAAGACCTGCTGACGCCTATGGGCGTTAGCTGGTCCTTAAGTGGAGTTGGAAGCTACATTTTAATATTTTAAAATCGGGTTTAGCTGAAAAAACGGATCTGATATAACCAGTTCGGCCTATCTGGATGAGCTTCCTCGTCCAGATAGGCACTGCTGCTGCCGGCTGGTGTGCACGATCGGGCGCGTCCCCGCGCGCGCTCCCGCTGCCAGCCGCTAGCCCCCCGATCAGTGAATGAGAATATAAATCCCATTCACCGATCTAACTTCCCCGGCGAAATTCCAACGCTTTCTCTGCAGAGAGCGTGGTATTTCTGCCCCCAGGAAACTTCTCCCCAGCATTTTAGTTCCTGGATGCGAGATCGTTCGCATCCAGGACTTTCACTGTGGCCATCTTGTGGCCAAATAATAAACTGCACCAACATACATTTTTAATAAAAAAAAATATATTATTTTACATTTAAAATTAGCAGTTTCCCTCCCACACCAAAAATTACCCACATACACTTTTATTATTAAAAAAAAGAATAAAAAATACAATAAAAAAAAAACAAAAACAAATAGTTACCCAAGGGTCTGAACTTTTTAAATATGCATGTCAAGAGAATATGTTATTATTTAAAATTATAAGCTTATAAATAGTGATGGACGCAAATTGAAAAAATGCACCTTTATTTCTAAATGAAATATCGGCACCATAAATTGTGATAGGGACATCGTTTAAATGGTGTAATAATCGGAACAGATGGGCAAATAAAATACATGATGTAAGGAAACGCGGAAAGGCCGCCATCTCTCAAGGTGAGGCGGCTGTTTCCGCGTCCAGCATGGCGTCACAACGCGGAAAAAACGCCGCATGCCGCATAGGCAGTGTGGCGGAATCCGCATTGGTAACGGCGGAATCCGCATCAGAGGCGGCCCCCACACTAGATACATTGCATGACAGTACTGGTGTGGCTGGGACTGGTGGTCCACCAAGATTCAGACTTACACGCGCGCAAGCACAGAGGCAGAGTTTAAACAGTTAGAAGGGAGTCAGCTGACCAGCTGGGTCAGCTGAAAATTTCCACTACTCTCATTGGACCAGCAATTAGGGAGGTCCTGGAAAGGTCCTAGAGTATATATACTGCTGGTTGTTCACTTGCTCTTTGTCTGGCGTGCGATCACATATGTGGAAGCACCCAGATCCGTAGTCAGATCCGCAAGTGTGCCGGGACCAGCTGGAGCTGTAATCCTACACTTATCTAGATTCTTTTGATAGCTAAAGTACTAGTTTGATTGTGATTATCTGTTATGACCTATTTGCCTGCCTGACTATCCTCTTGAAACTTGATCCTGTACCTCGATATTTCTGATACTCTGTTGCCGAACCCTGCCTGTACCTTGACTCCGCCTTTGCTTTACGATACTGTACCTTATCTGTCCGTGTGTGTACGACCTGGCTTGTCCGACCTCGAGAACCGACCTCACTGTTGGAGGCGGTTCCACGTCCTGTCAGTGACACCTTCTCCTAGTGTCACTTTCATACTATCCTTCCTACTGTCAGTCTGACTCCTCCCGTCTTGGAGAGCTCAGGTCTGCGGAAGGAATCTGTGCAGTACTCCTTGCTGCACTGAGGCCCTGTCCTCTAAGTGTTACTGTTACACCAAACACTACACTCTACTCAGGTGAACAGAGGTTAGCTAGTATATCGGATTATCGGTGATACTGCAGATCACATATAATCTGGTATACATCTGTATTCCCCGTGATACTGCAGATCACCGGTAATCAGACCTCTCTGTGCTTCACCGATCGTTACACATGAGTTTTAATTACGGTAGCGTATATTAATTTCAAACTATAATGGCCAAAAACTGAGAAATAATGAATTTTTCTCATTTCTTTCTTAATCTTCCTGTTAAAATAGATTTAGAAAAAAATAATTCTTAGCAAAATGTACTACCCAAAGAAAGCCTAATTAGTGGCGGAAAAAACAAGATATAGATCAATTCATTGTGATAAGTAGCAATAAAGTTATAGGCGAATGAATGGGAGGTGAACGTTGCTCGGATGCATGAGATTTTCGGACTGCGGTGCTGAACCGGATAATATAAAGTCAATAAAATTGGTACCACCGATATTGCTTTTGAACACACAAGTAGCGATGATTGTAATGAGCTAATTACGCAAAATGTTGTATACACTTGTGCAATTATGCCTATACGTAATTACGATTTGTAAATTTAATTGATTTCATGTAATCTTACTAACAGTGGTGCTCATCCATATGCCAGATATCCGAACTACCCAGATAAGCCAAACTTTTTCTGCTATCCGACCTCGGATTCGGATTCCAGATATCTGGCCAAATCCGGAATGCGGTATCCGGATTTGCAGCGGAATCCGGATAGGAATTTGGATATCCGAATCCGGATAGCGTAACCACAGAGATGACGTCACTGAGTCAGAGGTAGTGTTGGGCGAACACCTAGATGTTCGGGTTCGCGAACGTTTGCCGAACATCGCCGCGATGTTCGGGTGTTCGTGCCGAACTCCGAACATAATGGAAGTCAATGGGGACCCGAACTTTCATGCTTTGTAAAGCTTCCTTACATGCTACATACCCCAAATTAGCAGGGTATGTGCACCTTGGGAGTGGGTACAAGAGGAAGAAAAATATTTGAAAAAGAGCTTATAGTTTTTGAGAAAATTGATTGTAAAATTTCAAAGGAAAAACTGTCTTTTAAATGTGGAAAATGTCATGTTTCTTTGCACAGGTAACATGCTTTTTTTCGCCATGCAGTCATAAATGTAATACAGAGAAGAGGTTCCAGGAAAAGGGACCGGTAACGCTAACCCAGCACCAGCAGCAGCAGACATGATGGAACAGGAGGAGGCGCAGGAGGAGAAGGCCACGCTTTGTGAGACACAACAACCCAGGCCTTGCATGAGGACAAGAAGCGTGCGGATAGCATGCTTTGTACCGCCATGCAGTCATAAATGTAATAAAGATAAGTGGTTCAATAAACAGGGACCACGCGGCAACGCTAACCCAGCAGCAGCAGACGTGATGGAACAGGAGGAGGCGCAGGAGGAGAAGGCCACGCTTTGTGAGACACAACAACCCAGGCCTTGCATGAGGACAAGAAGCGTGCGGATAGCATGCTTTGTACCGCCATGCAGTCATAAATGTAATAAAGATAAGTGGTTCAATAAACAGGGACCACGCGGCAACGCTAACCCAGCAGCAGCAGACGTGATGGAACAGGAGGAGGCGCAGGAGGAGAAGGCCACGCTTTGTGAGACACAACAACCCAGGCCTTGCATGAGGACAAGAAGCGTGCGGATAGCATGCTTTGTACCGCCATGCAGTCATAAATGTAATAAAGATAAGTGGTTCAATAAACAGGGACCACGCGGCAACGCTAACCCAGCAGCAGCAGACGTGATGGAACAGGAGGAGGCGCAGGAGGAGAAGGCCACGCTTTGAGAGACACAACAACCCAGGCCTTGCATGAGGACAAAAAGCGTGCAGATATAGCAGCAATGCTTTTTGCCGCCATGTAGTCATAAATGTAATACAGATGAGAGGTTCAATAAACAGGGACCGGAAAGGCTACACCATCCCAGATGTTCATTGGTCATGTTACTTGGTTGGGGTCCTGGAGTGTTGCATAGTCATTTCCAATCCAGGATTGATTCATTTTAATTTGAGTCAGACGGTCTGCATTTTCTGTGGAGAGGCGGATACGCCGATCTGTGACGATGCCTCCGGCAGCACTGAAACAGCGTTCCGACATAACGCTGGCTGCCGGGCAAGCCAGCACCTCTATTGCGTACATTGCCAGTTCGTGCCAGGTGTCTAGCTTCGATACCCAATAGTTGAAGGGTGCAGATGGATTGTTCGACACAGCTACGTCATCTGACATGTAGTCCTTGACCATCTTCTCCAGGCGATCGGTGTTGGAGGTGGATCTGCACGCTTGCTGTTCAGTGGGCTGCTGCTGCATGGGTGTCAGAAAATTTTCCCACTCCAAGGACACTGCCGATACCATTCCCTTTTGGGCACTAGTTGCGGCTTGCGTTGTTTGCTGCCCTCCTGGTCGTCCTGGGTTTGCGGAAGTCAGTCTCTCTGCGTACAACTGGTTAGAGGAGGGGGAGGATGTCAATCTCCTCTCTAAAGTCTCCACAAGGGCCTGCTGGTATTCTTCCATTTTGACCTGTCTGACTCTTTCTTCAAGCAGTTTTGAAACATTGTGTTTGTACCGTGGATCCAGAAGGGTATAAACCCAGTAATTGGTGTTGTCCAAAATGCGCACAATGCGTGGGTCACGTTCAATGCAGTCTAGCATGAATTGAGCCATGTGTGCCAGAGTCCTACCAGAATCCTCATCATCCTCTTGTGAGCGTTGTGATAGTTGTTGTGATGCATCATAGTCGTCACCTTCCTCCTGGTCTGCTTCTGCTGACCATTCGCGCTGAATTGTGGAAGTCCAACGTGCACCGCTCTGGCCCTCGTCAGTGGTGGCATGAAATTCCTGCTCCAACTCCAGCTGTTCCTCCTCCTCTTCTTCGTCATAGCTGCTGGGGCCAGCGTTCCCTGAGGCGGATGGCCTGATGTTGGTACCATCACGCTGATCGTTTTCTCCTTCAGATTCCCCCAGTTGCATCATGACAGCTGTTTCCTTGATTTTCAACATTGACCTCTTCAGTAAACACAGCAGTGGTATGGTAATGCTGACTGAAGAGTTGTCACTGCTCACAAGCAACGTGGATTGCTCAAAATTTTGGAGGACTTGGCAGAGGTCCAACATGTTGGCCCAATCGGATCCACAGAAGCTTGGCAGCTGTCCGGATGCGCCTCGGTACTGCGCCATCATGTACTGGACCACTGCACTCTTCTGCTCACAAAAGCGGGCTAGCATGTGCAGCGTAGAATTCCAGCGCGTAGGGACATCACACAGCAAGCGATGGTGGGGGAGATTGAAGCGCTCCTGCATCTTGGCGAGTGCCCCCGAAGCAGTACTGGAATTTCTACAATGTTTGGCCACTCGACGCACCTTCAACAGAAGATCGGCCACGCCTGGGTATGTCCTCAGGAACCGCTGAACTACTAGGTTCATCACGTGCGCCAGGCAAGGGATGTGTGTCAGCTTAGCCAACCTTAAAGCGCAAATGAGATTACTCCCATTATCACACACAACCATGCCCGGTTTCAGGTCCAGCGGTGCCAGTCACAACTCTGTCTGTTCCTTTATTCCCTTCCAAATTTCCTCCCCTGTGTGCTGCTTATCCCCAAGGCAGATCAGCTTCAGCAACGCTTGCTGACGCATGCCAACAGCTGTGCTGCACTGCTTCCACGATCCTACTGCTGCTGGGTTAGCGTTTCCGGATGAGGTACAGCTTTGAGATGCGTTGGAGGAGAAGGAGTCAGAGAGGTAGGTGCTGCTGTTATCCAGTGGGAGGGACGGCGGTGCAGCTGTTTGTGGCGTGGGCAACACCCGCGCCGTAGCAGGTGAGGAATCGCTGCCAGGCTCCACAAGGTTCACCCAGTGCGCGGTAAGGGAGATGTATCGACCCTGGCCGAACGCACTCGTCCAGGTGTCAGTGGTGAGGTGAACCTTGCAGGCAACGGCATTCTTCAAGCTTTGGGTTATTTTGCTGACCACGTGCTCATGCAACTCAGGCACTGCAGAGCGTGCAAAGTGGTAGCGGCTGGGAACCACGTAACGTGGGATGGCCACTGACATCATGCCCTTGAAGCTGTTTGTCTCCACCACTCGATATGGCAGCATTTCGCAGGCCAGAAGCTTGGCTATGCTGGCTGTTACTGCCACGGCCCGGGGGTCATTTGCTGGCAATTTCCTCTTGCGCTCAAACATCTCCGACACAGACAACTGAACCGTAGCGCTGCACACGGAAGGGCTGTTGGTTGTTGTGTTTGATGAAGACTGGGAGACCTCAAGAGCACTGCTCCGGAAAGTGACAGTGTCAGCGTCGTCTGATGTTTGTGAATGTTGTGAACCATGCAATGGCTGTGCTACCGCTGCTGCTGAGGCGGGTCTGGTGGTGAGTCTGGTGAACCCAAGGGAGGCAGTGTTGCTGGTACCCTGTCCTGCCGAGTTTGCCCACAGAGTGGGATGTTTGGATAGCATGTGGCGGCTCATGCTGGTGGTGGAGAGGTTGTTAATACTTTTCCCCCTGCTCAGGCGGGTCTTGCACACCTTGCAAATCGCCATGGTAACATCCTCAGTGCAGTCTTCAAAGAAAGCCCAGACTTTGGAGCACCTGCCTTGCTGGCGATTTCTGTTTGCTCCTCTTTTGCCTCTCACTTGAACTTCCACGCTTGTGGTGCCTGAAATTGCGCGCCGCCTACCTTGTGGCACAAGGCGAACTCGTGCAGCAGTGGGTTCTTCAACAGACTCATCTGTGCTGCTGCTACGACGGCGATGTTCTCGTTCACAAACAAAATCTGGGTCTCTGTCCACATTGTCCATACCCTCCTGTTCCATCTCCTCAAACTCGTCATATGTCATTGTGGGGGGCCGTGGAGTAGAGCTCCCCAGAACAACCTCTGCGCAGCTCACTCCAACGTCGTCTTCCAGATCTTGTCGGCCGACCTCCTGCAATTGCAACCCCTCCTGCCCAACTTGCTCTGGGATTTGGGTTTCCGAGTCCTCCTCGGACTCGCCTTGTATTTCAGTGCGCGGTGCATTTCCCACAGTTAATGGTTGTGAATCCGGGCACAACATTTCTGGCTGTTCCTCCATTGACCTTTGAAAGGTGGAAGTTTGTTGGGCTGGGAATAGCTCCTGCGAATACCCCATTGTGTCCTGAGGTAATTCATCAGACTGGTTATCTGGCAGTTGTGTGCGTGGTGTCGCTGCCGGTTGTGTCAGCTTTGTGCCCACTGGCTCCTTGTAACTGGCTGAGGACTCGGACCTCGTGCGTGATGTGCTGGTGCTGCTTAACCCACTGCTGGACGTTTGAAAGGTCATCCAAGTAATTATCTGGTCCTGTTCTTTTGGATTTGTGAGGGTTGTTGTCCTGGACAACATGGGCGGTATTGAGTGGGTTTTCTTGGGTGCTCCCCTGTGGCCTGTACGTGAACCGTCAGGGGAAACACCTTTTTTCCCTTGCCCCTCCCTCTTTCACCGGATTTCTTCCTCATTTCACTTATCCTTACAGTACACGCTGACTGGCAGCAGTACAGTGGCAGTACAGAAATGCTATACAGTACCACTATTCCCAGCAGCGACACAGAGCACAATGCTATACAGTGGCGGGTGAGCGGTGTACCACTATTCCCAGCAGCGACACAGAGCACAATGCTATACAGTGGCGGGTGAGCGGTGTACCACTATTCCCAGCAGCGACAAACAGCACAATGCTATACAGTGGCAGGTGAGCGGTGTACCACTATTCCCAGCAGCGACACAGAGCACAATGCTATACAATGGCGGGTGAGTGGTGTACCACTATTCCCAGCAGCGACACAGAGCACAATGCTATACAGTGGCGGGTGAGCGGTGTACCACTATTCCCAGCAGCGACACAGAGCACAATGCTATACAGTGGCGGGTGAGCAGTGTACTACTATTCCCAGCAGACACAGAGTGGCAGTAAACAGAATGCTATATAGTGTGGCTGAGCGAGCGGTGTACTACTATTCCCAGCAGACACAGAACAGTAAACAGAATGCTATATAGTGTGGCTGAGCGAGCGGTGTACTACTATTCCCAGCAGACACAGAACAGTAAACAGAATGCTATATAGTGTGGCTGAGCGAGGTACACAGAGTGGCAGTAAACAGAATGCTATATAGTGTGGCTGAGCGAGCGGTGTACTACTATTCCCAGCAGACACAGAACAGTAAACAGAATGCTATATAGTGTGGCTGAGCGAGCGGTGTACTACTATTCCCAGCAGACACAGAACAGTAAACAGAGTGCTATATAGTGTGGCTGAGCGAGGTACACAGAGTGGCAGTAAACAGAATGCTATATAGTGTGGCTGAGCGAGCGGTGTACTACTATTCCCAGCAGACACAGAACAGTAAACAGAATGCTATATAGTGTGGCTGAGCGAGGTACACAGAGTGGCAGTAAACAGAATGCTGAGCGAGCGGTGTACTACTATTCCCAGCAGCGACACAATGACTGGGGGGACCCTGGCTAGCGTGGCTGGAGCGCGAACTACCCTGCCTGCCTACCCAAAGCTAAACCCACAGACAAATGGCGGAAATATGACGTGGTTCGGGTATTTATTTACCCGAACCACGTGACAGTTCGGCCAATCAGAGCGCGTTTGGGTTCGAACCACGTGACCCGTTCGGCCAATCACAGCGCTAGCCGAACGTTCGGGGAACGTTCGGCCATGCGCTCTTAGTTCGGCCATGTGGCCGAACGGTTTGGCCGAACACCATCAGGTGTTCGGCCGAACTCGAACATCACCCGAACAGTGGCGAACACTGTTCGCCCAACACTAGTCAGAGGGCTCCCAGCAGAAGCCCGAGCAACCAATCATAGAACTCTGGCCAGCTCCTCCTGTATATAAAGTGGCGGCCATGAAGAGAAAATCGTCCTTGCTTGTGTCTACTCACTGAGAGACATCTCCAGTGCTGTTTGGCTAAGCAAGTGCTGTATACTGTGACTGAGAAAACCTAGCGTTTTTGTGCATTAACACCTGTACTATACCACTGTTTCACTGTTTAGTTAGCTAGCTTGTATTTTGAAAAGTTTGTAAAAATTTCTGGACTACAAGGTTGAGGACGTGGGCCAAGCAAGGTAAGAGAGTATAGCCAACTTGCGAAATGGTGGCCAGCATGTTGGCACCGTTATCAGACACCACTAAACCTGTGTCCAGTTTTCGTGGGGTCAGTCACTGCTGAATCTGACCCTGTAAGGCTGCAAGGATTACAGATCCGGTTTGCCTGTTCTCCTCCATTGATTTTAGTTAGTGTGTGTGACAGACAGTCTCTCTGCTGCAGCAGCTCTCCTAGTTAGGTCCTGTCTGTGTGTGCTGTTGTGCACACAGGCCAGGTCTGTGCTATTAGCCTTAGCAACAGTATAGTTTAGAGAATAGGATTACTGAGTTAATGTGTAGTTATTTAGTTCTGCAGTGCTAGTTAGTTGTTAGAGTAGTACTGTGTTATCTTACTATAGATTACTGCAGTGCTGCTGTGCTAGTTAGGGTAGTATTGTGTTATCTTACTATAGATTGCTGAGTGTCAGTGTGTGTGACAGATAGACCGTTGGTGTGTCTTCTATTCTGATGTCTGTCACTGATTCATTAAAGTCCAACAGCGATTTCACCGATTTCAATAAAGATCAAGTACCCCACATCCATCTGATAACATCATCACCACACAAGCTTGTACTATCTCTGCTGGCACTGGCAGCCAGGGGAAGGGCAGCAAGGCCAAGAAGAGAGGGAACATTGCTGGTACTGTCAGCAGTTCTGCCGTGTCAGTGTCCATTCTGCCGCTTGCCACTGGCCGTGGATGCACTAGGTGCCCAGCTGTTACGGGGAGTCACGCTGCAGAGGTGCAGCAACGTTAGGGATGATCGGAAAGAGCAAATTCCATTCCACCAGAAATCACGGATTCTGTCAGCTTTAAATTCCGTCGCTATGAAAATTCCACCGGATTTTTACGAAATTCCGCGGAATTCTTGATTCCGCCAGAAAATTTAAAATAATCGTGAAAGCAACCTTATTTATCCTATATGGTAGCCCATAGACCCTATTAACTGTTCCATTAGTCCTTTTCCTCCTTCCTCCTGGAGGGAGGAGGGTCTCATCTTCCAGGGAATTGTAGTATTTCAAAAGCCAGCTTACACACCTTGGCCGGGAATTGACCCCAGGTCTGAGTGCTTGGTAGGCTGCTCTCTTCACCACTATACCACCACCACTACATGCTGAAGACAGCCTTGCATGTGCCATTATGATATATCCAAGAGAAAAATGAGCTTGCTTAAGGATTTGTAATAGCATGTCAAAAGCCAACTCACATTGGCTGGGAATCGAACTACAGAATTTGAGAAAACAGAGTTTGTATAGTTGCTTGTGAGAGGTATTCCAGTAATAATTAGATCTCTAATAGTTTGGACTCTGCATAGATGGAAGGCCATAGACTTGCCTTGTTTAGCCACTTCAGGATCACAGGTTTTTTTTTCCTTAAAAACCAAAACAACTTTCACATTTCAGCGCTCCTCCCATTCATTCAGCGATAACTTTGTTACTAATCATACTGAAATTATCTATATATTGTTTTTTTTTGCCACAAATTAGGCTCTCTTTCAGTGGTAGTTTTTGCTATGAATTATTTTATTTTATATGCATTGTAAAGGGAATAATAAGGAAAAAAAGATAAAAAATGATTTCTCAGTTTTCAGCCATTATAGTTTTAAAATAAAACGTGCTTCGGTACATAAAACCCACACATTTTATTTGCCCATTTGTCTCAGTTATTACAACGTTTAAATTGTGTCTCTAGTACAATGTATGGTGATAATATTTTATCTGGAAATAAAGGAGCATTTTTCCATTTAGGGATTTTTAATACTTTTTCACTTATTACAAGACTTTTTTTTGCAAAATTAACAGGGATATACTCATGACATCCATATTAGAAAAGTCCCTAAGGTAACTATTTATGTAAAACAAATTAAATTATTTAATTAAAAAAAAATGTTTTATTTCTGTAACTGTGGGGCAGTGTTGAAAGGGGTTAAAAGTAATAACATAAAAAAATAATAAAAATAAACTTTCTATGTAAAACATTATACTGGTATAAATAGGTGTATTTTACTTTTTGGCCACAAGATGGTGCTACTGAGACCGTGTTTCTATTAATAGAACACGGACCAATATGGCGGAAGTGTTGGGTCTGAGAGCTTGTGTGATGTTTACAAGCTATCGGAGGACACGGGAACGGTGATCGGGATTGAGAATCAAGATTCTCACATCCTGATCACAGATGGAGGGGGCTGCGACGGTAGATCGATGGTAAACAGCGAGGGGATCGTGAACGCTACGGTAAGGCAGCAGTACGCATATCTACCCCTCTGATCCACACGTGAAGTTAAAAGGGGCGTGGATATGCGTACCAAGGATCCTAAAGTGGCTAGAAAAGCCTGTATGTTTCCACACCTGATAGCTTATGATTTTTCGGCTTTAAGATTTGAATCTTCCTTTTTTAGTATTTCAGTGTTGGTATAATTGGTAATTTCCAATTTGCTACTATGAGCATTCGTGTGACAAAAAAGGTGTGATTATAGATCAGCCTTTCCCTAGGGGGCAAGTCCATGGTTTGTAGATGGAATAAAGCCATACCGGGGGGGGGGGGGGGGGGGGGATCTGAGTTAATGTCATTGGCAATCGTTTTAAAAAATGTTCTCTCTCTTCCCATAATTTCTGAATTTTAGGGCAAGACCAAAATACATGAGATATTAAACCTATTTGGTTACAATTCCTCCAACATAATGGAGATAGCTTATCAAACTTTGATATTTTATCTGGTGTCCTATACTTTTGCCAAGTTAATTTAATTAAAGTCTTATGATGAGAAACACAATGAGAGGATCTTTTCAAAGATCTGAATGCTTTTTCCCATTCTTCTTGATCAATATCAATTTGAAGAAACTCCTGCCGTTTCTTGAGCTGTCATTGGGGTATTTTATCATCCATGTCTAAAAGATCTATAAAACACAGATGTTCCTTTGGTATAGTTTCTGTCTGGATCTAATAATCTGCTAAGTTGTGGAATAAGGTGAATGGGGTCAGAATTATATTGGTTTAAAAACTTGTGAATTCTAACATATTTGTGTGTCATCTTCAGGAATATTGTATGTGGAAACCAGCTCATTAAATGGTTTAATATCTGAGCCAGTTATCAAATCATCTATAGATGTAATACCTTGTTCTAACCAGTTGTCTAGTAGATTACCATTAATCACCATATGCAAATAAGTCAATGGAATAGGTTTATAAGTTGCTAAAGTATGATTTTTACAGTTTTTTTAATCACTTCTTTCCATATTCCTAGGGTATTGGCAGTAATGGCATTTTTAAGTTTTGGTTGAACCTTCCAGATCAGCCTGGACTCTAAACTCTTCACGTGATTTTATGGGTAGTAGTTCTTGTTCGATGAACATCCATTGTTTTGATTGGTCGTGTGTCCATATCGATCTGGATTGTTCAAGTATAGATGATTTATAATATTTTTCAATATCTGGTACACCTAGGCCCAAGTTAGTTGTATGTGTTATTAGAATTTTATTTGAGAATCTTGAAGATTTGTTCATTAGAATAAATTTGTTTATCATTCTTTGCATGGTGATAAAGAATTTTTTGGGTAATTTAATTGGTAAATTCCTAAATAAGTATAACAGTTGTGGTAAAATTATCATTTTGAAGGCTGCTGGTCTTCCTAGCCATGAGAACTCCATTTTTGAGAGGGCTTCCAATTGTGTTTTTAAATTTGGCTATCCAAGGCTCGTAATTTTCTCTATAGATTTGGGGAATGGTTGGAGTGAGGAAAATACCTAAATATTTAATTGACTTGACATTCCAAGTATACGGACAGGAGTTTTTAGGATTTGTATTGTGTTTTGACTCATATTACAAGGAATAATTACTGTTTTATTTTCATTAAGTTTGTAATATGATATTTTTGAAAAGTCTTAAATTCTTCGTTCAAACTTGGCAATGATATTGATGGCTTTTGCATGTACAACAAAATATCATCAGCGTAAAGGCCTAATTTTGTTTCAGAATTGTCTAATTAAATCCCATGAATGAGGGTTACTTCAGATTTTTTGGGCAAGAGGCTCTAATGACAGGACAAATTAAAGGGCAGAATGGACACCCTTGACGGGTGTCATTTGTTATTTCAAAAGATGAGGACAATGTGCCAGAAGATGATACTCTAGCTGATGGTTTAGAATACAAAGCTAATATGGCATTATGTAACAAACCTGTGCAACCAAATTTAGTCAATACTCTAGAAAGATAGTTCCAGTTCACTCTGTTGAACACCTTCTCAGTGTCTAAAGAGACGAAGAGGGTAGGCATCCAACAGAGTTTAATTTTATGTAATAAGGCAAGTACCTTTCTTGTGCTATCATTTGGCACCAGTGGTGCTCAGCAGAGCTCGAATATTCGAGTAGCTCGAATATTCGAGCTCTTTTTCAGCTATTCGAGCTCGGTATTCGAGCTCCGAATAGCTGCAGCTATTCGAATGGGCTATTCGAGTAAACGCGAATAGCCCATTCACTATTCGAGCTATTCGAGCAAACGGCGCTATTCGAGCTCGAATACTGAGCTCGAATAGCGTCATAGCCCAGATTGATGTCCTTAGAGCCAATCAGAGGGCTCCCAGGCCCTCTGACGGCAGCCAATCACAGAGGGGGACCCTGGCCAGCCCCTACCCTATAAATAGTGGCCGCCATGTTCTGTTTCTCCGTCCTTGCCTGAGACTTGCATAGAGAGAGAGTTGCTCCTTTGTGCTTTGGCTTAGCAAGAGCTCTATTGTGGTCATTTACCTAGCGTTTTTGCTCACATACACCTCCTATACACACCTATATTGTTGTTAGTTAGATAGACATTGTATTTTAGTTAGTAGCTTTTGTGTTACATAGAGAGAGACTCAGACAGCTGCTGCAGGCTTACAGCTTTAGGCCTCAGGGCCTTGCCTGTGTGGGCAGCTGTCCTCCTGTCCTCTGTTAGTTTATTTCTCATTAGTATTTAGACAGTATTAGATAGTATTAGACAGTATTTCTGCTGTCCTCTACTACTTAGTGATTGTATTTTGTATTGTAGTTATATACTGTAACTGTACTAGGACACTCACTGACTGTCACTGTTCATAGGCTAGCTCCTGCGTGTGCTTGCACTCACTGTCTGTGTACACACACTCTATTTCCTTCTGAATAGTTATATACTGTAACTGTACTAGGACACTCACTGACTGTCACTGTTCATAGGCTAGCTCCTGCGTGTGCTTGCACTCACTGTCTGTGTAGTACACACACTCTATTTCCTTCTGAATAGTTATATACTGTAACTGTACTAGGACACTCACTGACTGTCACTGTTCATAGGCTAGCTCCTGCGTGTGCTTGCACTCACTGTCTGTGTACACACACTATTTCCTTCTGAATAGTTATATACTGTAACTGTACTAGGACACTCACTGACTGTCACTGTTCATAGGCTAGCTCCTGCGTGTGCTTGCACTCACTGTCTGTGTAGTACACACACTCTATTTCCTTCTGAATAGTTATATACTGTAACTGTACTAGGACACTCACTGTCACTGTTCATAGGCTACTAGCTCCTGCGTGTGTGTGTGCACTCACTGTCTGTGTACTGTACACACACTATTTCCTTCTGATTACTGATTGATTATTGTAAATTCTACTTCCTGACAGTTACTACTTACTTACTGTAGTAGGGACACTCACTCAATCACTGTTCATAGGCTAGCTCCTGCACGTGTGTGCGCGTGCGTGCACTCACTGTCTGTAGTGTACACACACTCTATTTCCTTGTGATTACTACTGATTATTGTAACTTCTAGTTGTACTTCCTGACTGTTACTACTTACTTACTGTACTAGGGAGTCGGGACACTCACTCAGTCACCTCACCCACCAACCCACTCCATTAAAGTACCCCACTTTTCACCCGCCCTTTTCAAAAACTTTTGTGTTTACGCCCAAAACATCGAAGATGTCTGGAAGTGGCAGCCAGCGCGGTTTGGGCAAGGGGAAGGGCAGCAAGGGAATCAGGAGGAGAGGGAGCAGCATTGTGGCAAGCCGCGGGCGCGCCACCATGCACAGTTCCGCAGCAGCAGCAGCAGCGTCAGTGGCTAACATTCCTCCCATAGCCACTGGCCGTGGACGCCTTGGGCGCCGCCCAGCAGGAGCATCTGCAACTCACGCTGCAGAGACACAGCAGCAGCAGCGTGTAGCACCTGCTCCGATTTTCCTCCAGCCGGGTCGGAAACGTCCCATTGAGGAAAAGGATGCAGACACTGTGGTGCAACTGATGACGGAGGATGAGCAGCCCGCCATCAGCTCTGCATCCGAGGCCTCCACCCTCACCACCACCACCACCACCACCCCTGTTCGCAGCAGCCGCCCAGCAGGGCCTGAGGAGGAGGCCAGTTCACCGTCACTCGCCAACCTGTCATTCCGCAGTCTTTTGACCCCAGGCATCATGAGTAAATTGTCTGCTGCTGTTGGCGATCTTGAGGAGGAGATGCTGATGGGCGCTTTGGGGAATGAGGGATTGGACAGCAAGACTGTGGCGACAGTCAAGCAGCCCATCCATGCATCAGGAGAGGAGTTTGGGGGGTCATCATCCCAGCAGGACATGTTTCAGGAGGGGGAGGATGATGATGACACGGTGACAGACAGAGACTGGGTGCCACCACCTCCAGGGGATGTCGTCCTCAGCAGCTCTGAGGAGGAGGATGCGCTTGTGGGCCTTGCAAGGAGGCCCATCATTGCAAGCATTGGCAGCAGTAGGCAGGTCCCACAGCCTGCTGGTGTCTCAGGCTCAGCAGCAGCAGCAGCAGCAGCAGCATCTGCCAGTACCACCACCAGCCGCACCCAAGCCCCCCCCCCAACCACCACAGGGAGACAGGCAGCAGCGGTTCCATGCCGTAGGGGGTCGTTTTTGTCACCAATCTGGCGTTTTTTCACCATGCCCACAGTGTACAGCAAGTACGCCACTTGCAACCACTGTCAGCGGAAGTTGAGCAGAGGTGCAGACCCCTTAAAGTTCAGCACCAGCTCGCTCATCAACCACCTTGCTGCGAAAAATTTCCACCAGCATGAGGAGTTCCAGAGGCTGAAGGCATCTGGTGCTGGCAGTGGCACCACACCCATCACTGCACAGCCTTCAGCAGCAGCAGCAGCAGCAGCAACAGCAGCCACCCGCCCTCCTGCTCCTCCAGCAGCACCAGCAGGAGTGCGGAAACGCACTGCTCCTCCCCCCTCTGCAACTCCTGCCGCCGACACTGAGGCCTGTTCTGGCAGCCAGTCCTCAGTGGCCTCCTCTGCTGTGTCTGCTGATTCCCGTGCCAGCAAAAGGCCACGCCAGAGCCTTTTGAGCGAGTTCTTCCAGGGGGTGGTTAGGGCTCTGCCTCCCAGCAGCCGTCGCGTGCGGCAGCTGAACGGCTTGCTGGCACGGGCCATGTGCTCCCAACTCCTGCCGTACACGCTTGTGCAGGAGGGGAGCGACATGCGTGCGCTGCTTGCTTGCGCAGCCCCAGACTGGCAGCTCCCCAGCAGACACTTCTTCGCCCGCAAGGCCATTCCAGCACTGCACCGCTTTGTGATGGCCAATGTGGAGCGAGGGCTGGAGCACGCAGTTGGTGAAAGGGTCCACGTCACCATGGACTCCTGGAGCAGCCGCTTCGGGACAGGCCGCTACCTGTCCTTCACTGTCCACTGGGTCAGCTTGGTGGAAGGGGGTGAGGATGGGAGAGCAGCAGCGGGCACAGCAGCAGCAACACAGTGGGTGGTGCCCCCCCGCAGGGTCAGGGGAACTGCAGCAGGTTCCTCCGATCCTCTGCCATCCTCCGGCACACCTGGCCAAACCCCCCGCCTCAGCAGCAGCGTGAAGGCCCGCCACTGCCAAGCGCTGCTGCACTTGGTCAGCCTTGGGAAGACCAAGCTGACGGCAACCCATGTGTTGGCCAAACTCCAGGAGCAGGAGAGGATTTGGCTGACCCCCAGAGGCCTCAGAGTCGGAGAGGTGGTGGCCGACAATGGGGCCAATCTGGTTGCCGCAATAGACAGGGGAAACCTGACCCACATCCCCTGTCTTGCCCACGTGCTGAACCTGGTGGTGCAAAAGTCCTTGCGCACCTACCAGGGGATGGGCAAACTGCTGGAAACGGCAAGGAACGTTGTGCGTCACTTCCGGCGCTCTGCTGCAGCCTGTGCGAGCCTGGAAGACGTGCAAAAGGAGCTGGAGCTGCCACGCCATCGGCTGATCCTTG
>NC_090646.1:9368392-9518392 GCF_040937935.1 Hyperolius riggenbachi | reverse complement strand
AAGAAGATGAAGATGAAGATGAAGATGAAGAAGATGATGAAGATGAAGATGAAGAAGAAGAAGAAGATGAAGAAGATGAAGATGCAGAAGAAGATGCAGAAGAAGAAGATGAAGATGAAGAAGAAGTATATACAGTACTGAACAAAATTCTGGACAACTTCTCTTTTCACCTTTTTTTTTTTTTTTAAAGGAACATCCCCACATAATCACTTGCTGTAGTTACTTGGAAAAAAAGATGTTTCTTGCATCATTCACCCTCAAAACAAGTGTTGGAAGCTATTTAAGGCCAATTCGAATAGTCAGCTCGAATAATGAGCTCGAATACCGACTCGAATAGTGAGCTCGAAGTCCGAGGTCGAATCGAATAGTAAAAATTATTCGACTCGAATATTCGACTGACCTCGAATAATTTACTATTCGAATTCGACCAAACTCGAATTTTAAAAAGGGGTATTTGAGCACCACTGTTTGGCACCCTTCCTTTCACAAAGCCCACTTGGTCATGGTGGATAAGTTGTGGAATCAGTGGGGCCAATCTATTTGCTAAGACTCTAGCATACACCTTCAGATCAGTGTTAAGGAGAGAAATGGGTCTATAGCTGCTCGGTTCAGTTGGGTCTTTACCCTCTTTTGGTATGGTTGATATAACAGCAGCTAGAGACTCCATGGGAAAAGCACCCAGAGTTGCTATCTCATTGAACATTTGTGTGATTGGTTTGACTAGGATTTTCATAAATTTTGTATAACAATCGTTTATGTAACCGTCAACTCCAGGTGCTTTATCCTTTTTTAAAGATTTTATTGCAGCTTCAACTTCTGGAACATTAACCTGTTTTTGTTCAAAATTGGACAAATTTGGTAAATCCACACTGTCTAAATATAGATGAATCTCCTGGAGGGTGGGTGTGTGAGTATTAGGATCCTTGCCTAAGTTGTAAAGATCTTCATAATAAGAAGCGAGAGCATTAACTATTTCGTTTGGATGATATACTATTGCACCAGTTTTTGGAGGTTTACTGTTTTACATCCTTTGTTGTATTCTTCTGCCTTTTATCCTTAGTGCCATTACTCTACCGGCTTTATTATTGTCTGAGTACCAATTATCCCTTAGCATTGTCTGCCATTTATCATATTGGTTATAAAGATTTTCTGTTAGCTCTTGGTGGGTTTCTTCTAGTCGGGGGATTAACTCTATTTTTTATTATTAAAAATGGCCTTCTCCAATGATTTAAAGCGGATCCGAGATGAACTTTTACTCATTGCATAATTGTGCTCCTTTCCTATTGTTTATAGGGCATTCCTCAAGCCAAATACTTTTTGGTTTTTGTTTTAATACTCTACTTCCCTATAAACTAAATAAGCCACGCCCACATGTTTTCAGAGAGCCAAGGCAGTAGCAAGGCCTCATGGGAGCTCAGTCTGGGCAGGAGGGGGGGGGGAGGAGGTGTTACTAGCCATAGATTTCAGAGGCAAAGGGGAGGAGGGATGAGGGGGAATTAGGGTTTTTTCACAGGCTGAGTGCTCAAGATGCAGATAAGCCTGCCTCTGTGTAATGTTTACAAACATGGCTGCTGTCATTGTATCACAGGAATAAATAATCATATTCTATTGAAGCTGTTGGCAGATAGATTTGCTGTGTAAACTATCTAAACTTTAGATAAGATATATAGACACGTTACTTGTTATAGTTCGTTTTTCATCTCGGATCCGCTTTAATCTCTTTTAGTAAGAGATCTGTTTTCTATCTGAATTTTTTTTTTTTGGATTGCTCCAGATTTCATGAATGTGCCCCTCATGTATGCCTTATGGGAAATTCCATAAGGTAGTCCTAGAGATATCTGTGATATCATTAATTTGGAAATATTCTATTCATTTATCTTGGATCAAGGGGGAGGTAAATTCAGAATGTAAAGTTTGTTCATTCATTCTCCATACATTGAAATTAGGTTTGGTGCCTAGTAGTCACATTGTTGTGATTATAGGGGAATGATCTGACCATGTTCTGGTACCTATTGATATTTCGGAAATAAGTGCTAATGAGAATTTATCTGTTAAGAGATAATCAATTCTAGTGAAAGATGGATTTGTGAATAAAAAGTATACTGCTTGTCCTTGGGGTGGAGACACCTCCAAGCATCATACAGCTCTGAATTAACTAAAGCCAATTGTATAAATGGATGGAGATTTTCTGTTCTTAGAGGTGCAGTCTATTGTGGGATCAACAACTGAATTTAAATCCCCAGTTAGAGTAGAATGTTTTTAAACATTTTTATTTAAAAAACGTATTTGTTGGGTATTTGGTGAATATATATTTGCGATTGTGATATCTTGGGAATTTATTTTTCCTGTAACAATGCAATTTGATGCCAAAAACTGCAAAGCCACTGGCGTAGGGCCCGTGGTCGCAACGGTCGCCGTGGCGACTGGGCCCGCCTCCTGAAGAGGCGGAGGAGGGGCCCGGGGGCGTGGACCCCCCAGGTGTTGAAATCCCCGCAGTGCGCTGGCTCCCGGAGGCAGAGCAGGGCTACGAGAAGATGGCTGCCGAAGCCCTGCACTGGAGACTATTTGTGTCTCCAGTACAGGGCTTCGGGCGCCATCTTCCCGTAGCCCTGCACTCTGCCTGTCAGCGCGGGAGAAACTGGCTGCAGGTGAGGATCGTCTCTGAGGAGCTGCACGGGGGAGGCTGGCTGCACGTCGGGGAGCTCACGTCAGAGGCTGGCCAGGTGAATGAATTTTTTTTTTTTATTTGTACAGGTTTTTTTTCTGGTGACTGTCCCCACATAGCATTTTTTTCTGGTGAATGCTCCCCACATTGCTATTATTTTCTGATGAATGCTGCGCACATAACAATTATCTGGTGAATGCTGCGCACATAACAATTATCTGGTGAATGCTGCGCACATAATTATTATCTGGTGAATGCTGCGCACATAACAATTATCTGGTGAATGCTGCGCACATAATTATTATCTGGTGAATGCTGCGCACATAACGATTATCTTCCTTCAGACTGGCATCTTGCTACTAATTGCCCTATTTCCTCTGGGTGCTGCGTATGTTTGCAAATTGAACGTGGCAGCCATGCTGCTGCAAAGCTGAATTGATATAGCCATGCCATGCACAGCTATAGGGATTCGGATATGTGTGTGCTTCGGGTGTTGCGGGGGGGGGGGGGGGGCACATCCAGATTCCGCATCAGGGCCCAGAGGTTTGTAGCTACGCCACTGTGCAAAGCTCACAAACTAGGTCATTGAGTATTTGTATGTTAGGGTTTGAAAAAGTGGGTGAAGCCAACACCAGCCAAATACATACCCGGGCAACGCCGGGTCATCAGCAGTATAATATACACACATATACATATACTGTACATATACATACATACATTTCATTTGGATTTTTACAACATTTTTGGTTTAGGGAACTGAATGACACTTAACTCAGGTGACAGGTAGAAATGGCCTGAACATTCCTGCTGCCGACTACGGTAGTTTGGAGCAAAAAACACGTTTGCATTCACCCCCTCAGGCGAAAACATGGTGTGTTCGAACTGCACCCTATTCATTCAAACTTTGACCTCTCACCCCAGAGTCAGCAGACGCATGGCAGCCAATCAGCTAGCTCTCCCACCTAGACCCCCCACCACATTTTAGAAAGCCAGCACAGCAGCCATTTTGTAGTCTGTGTTTGGCTTCCATGCTGGGGGGGGATCAGGGAGAGCGTGCTACAGATAGGCAAAGCATTAGTTAGGCCTGTGTTCTGTGTCCCCAGTGGAGTTTCTTGCTGCTACAATACCCATTCACCATCTACATAACCCCAGAGCCCTTCTACAGGCTGTGTTTTGCTCTTGTGATATTGATGTTCAGTGTGTCCATACAGTACATTTTAGCAGTTGCAGACAGGTGCAGTCAGTGCTGAGTGCTACAGTAGTTCACCCTTCTGAGGGCTGTTTTTCTTTTCTTGCTATTGTTATATTACACTCCTGTGTGTCCAGTGCACACGTTAGCTGTTGGAGAAGGCTCTTCTGGTCCTAGTAGTGCACCAACCATAACCCAACAATCCTTCACCACCACTACTGGCATCTAGTATCTACCACTGCCCCCTGTATGAGGCCTCAGTGAAGAATCAGTGTTTTTTTTTAGTCACTTAACGGTCATTTAACTACCTCAGCCCAACTGTGGAGATGGGAAACTGATCACCTGCACTCCCACAAACATGCGCACAAGCACGACAGCTACTACACACCACTACGCAAAGACTGTCACCAAGAATACTAATATTTATGTCATGGAAGTGTCAGCTAGTAAAAACAATGATTTTCTCACCTGATGTCATCACTAAAGCTTTTTGCGGTTGTTTAGGGTGCATTAAATGTGTGTTTCATCTGTCAGTGTGAACTGGGGAATAACCCTTACACTACCTTATCACCGTGTACGCATGTCTGACGTTTTAAAGCAATTCCACAAATGTAGGAGTGTAATGTGATTTCTTTCCATTGTAGATTAAAAAACACGACTCTGCATTGACTACAGTATGTAACACAGAGGTGGGACTTTTGCCACGGATCCCGCTCCAGCATGCCACAGTCCAGGTGTTAGGCCCCTTAAAACCACTTTTCCATCACTTTTATGGCCGGAAATAGTGCCTAAAGGTTTTAAAATTTGCCTGCTCATTGAAGTTCATGATAGCTTTGGACTGTGAGGCCCTGCTGGTTCCTTGGCCAACAGGGACCTTGCCTACGCTAGCTGGCTGCTTCAGCCAGCTTATATCCCCCCCCCCCCCCCCCTGACCTGTGACAACTGGAGAATGAGACTGATGCTGGTGTGATTGCTGGAACTGTTGTGGCCTGGTTCCAGACCTTTGATGTGGAACTGAAGCTGAATGAACTGAAATGTCAATAAAAGAAACGACAGTACAGGTATGGTGTTAACTGGTCACCGAGCCTGGTGAATAACATTCCTGAACGTAAGGAACTTAAAGCAAAATTGATTCAACAAAGAAAATATGTGTGGAAGTCTTGGAGGTGCAGAGTGGTGCGTTTAGTGAGTTTATCTCGCACCACAAGCATCTACTAGGCTTAGACGATGATTCTAGTGTGTAATGTATGGAAGAAAACCAAGACTGTTATTGTGGAGAACAAAAGCACTCCGTCAGGTGCATCCAAGTGGGTGAAATCTGAAGAAGAGTGTGTTCCTTCCACTACTGGAATTATTAGTGGTCAAGCTATGGAGCAAGAAAATGGTGGAAAAGTGGGGTCCCCTACCTCAGATGACTTGTCAAATGCAGGTATTCAGTGTACAGGTGGTGCAGCAGCTGGAGGCAAAAGCCTGTGGTCAAATAGCATGACTGGCCCAGTTGGTGTTAACCTGTCACCAGTGTTGCTTGCAAATTTAGCCCAAGTCATTTTCGCATCGAAAATCCCGTTTTCGAATTCGGCGAATTTTCGCAAAAATCTTCAGAAATATTCACGTTTTTGACCAGCATCGAAAATTGAAGTATGCGGACGCTTCTGTCCTTATGCGTAAAAATGTCTGCAATAATCTGCAAGAAAAACGTTGCTATATGCGGACGCTTATGCTCTTATGCGGAAAATGTCCACAATAAATTAGACTTTAAACGTGAAAATAACGGGCATTAAGTGAAAATTAACGCAAAAATATTCGATCGGAAATTTGCCTGTCGAAACTAAATTAGGCGAAAATTTGGCGAAAATAATTTTTGCATTTTCGCTCATCACTGCCTGTCACCTGTAGCAAACATGGAAACAAATACAAAGAGGGATGAAAATCTGGAGGAGAATCCTAAAAGTGATATGTGCATGCTGAAAAGTGATATGTACATGCTAAAAAAAGTGATTCATTGAAGATTGAAAACAGTCAGCCAACTTCGCTACGCTGGAACTACGCATAGTACTACGCAATTACGCTACACAAACTACGGTTTAGAAATCAGAAACTTTGCTATATTTGCATTTCGTAGACTACGCATTAAAATACGGAAGCTTCGCGTAGTGCGAAGCGTTGTGTATGCGGACGCTTATGCCCTTATGCGGAAAAATTTCCGCAATAATCCGCTAAATATGCACATGGGTGAATTAATATATGCGTACATTCCACCTTCCAATGCAGAATTGTATACCTATAGAAGGGCAATAATATTTCTGTGCATGCGCAATGATCCCTATAGACGCAGTTAGCGCATGCGTAGTTGACTTCGCAATACATACGTCAACTATGCGTAGCGGGCAAAGCTTCAAATGGCGGTACTACGACTACGCGGAAATATGTACGCGATGTTTTAAACTTCGTCTATGAAGTACGATGCGTAGTTGCAGACTAGAAGGAAAAACAGCTGTGCAAGATATAAGTTTGAATATTGTGCCAGACGGAGTAACATCTAACCCCTCTGTTGTCAATCGTACTGTTTCCCCTGTGACTATGGAGAATGCAGATAGTTCTCCTCAAACTCAGCAAAACTCGGAGGAAACGGCGTCCGTGGATGCAGGTGATGTGACTGAGGAGGGAATAGTGTGGCGTGTACTTCCTCTAGCCGTCACCCTCCCCGCCTCCAATAGCGCAGCGAGTACGAGCGGCACGAAGGCGGCCAGAAGTGACGTCAATGTCGGGACCGGAAGTTCAGCGGCGGCTGACGGAGGAGATGGACCTGGCATTCCTCATGGTGAGAAGACACAGGGAACGCCAGAGGACTCAGCAGGGCGAGATACTATACCCAAATACATCCCCAAAAGTGGGAAGGATAAAAAGAAAGGGAAGAACAAAATGATAAAAACGATTGGGAGCATAGTAACTCGTGCCAGGTCCAGAAAAGAGGTGAGTGGATCACAGGAAGTTGTGCCTAAAATAAAAAGTAAATCCAGCATTCAGGAAAGCCCAGACTGGGGGGCGCAGGACCTGGGGAGGGCACGCATGATGGGGCTAAATTCGCCTCCATCCTGGCAGGGGTTAGCTGTTGGGCGGAATAGCAAGGGAGCCTTCGGGGTGACGTGTGGGGACTGGCCAATCAGGAGTTGGAAGGGGCGGGACAGGCGGGAAGAGAGGTTCAAATAGCGGGGGTGGAGCTAGCGGCGGCAAGGTTCGCCAGAAGAAAAGGAAGCTCTAAGCACCCTCGTGCTGCGCAGCGAACCTTTTAGGCGTGGAGGCCTTGATTGCACGGATCCGCCAGGAGGCGGCCGTGCGCAGCGACAAGTGGGTGGCCGGCCAGCTGAGTACGCTGGATGCAGCTCCGGCCTTGGTCGCAGCGAGTGTGGCCACGAGGGCTCGGACGGTCCGTCCCCCCGAGCGCCTCAGTCCGAGTTCCTCCCCCAGAGCTCAGCGCCCTAATGGGAGCCCCAATGTGGACCCTCCAGCCCCCCCTGCCAAGCGGCCAAAGCCAGGCAGCAAGCAGGCGGCTGGGAGAAATCCCCACCATCGGCGGAGCTCTACCGGCAGTGCACAGAAAAAGCCTTCCCCACCCGCACCGCCGGCACCTTCTGTTCCCGCCACAGCGGCGGTTCCCCGCAAGGGGAGCAGGCCTGCTCAGTGCCGGAGTAATTCCAGGGCGGGTGCCTCCGCCCGCCGCACGACGGCGGCCAAATCCGGGAGGCCAGCCCAGCTTCAGGGACCCCCTTCAGGCCCGCCTGGGCCTGTCACGGCAGCTACCACGGAGGTGCGTGCCTCGACATCTAGCCAGGCCATGCAGTCCCTCCCTCCCGGGTCAAGCAGCAATCCCGCCGGCGCAGGTTTTACCTTTGCCCTTACCCTCTGTTCTCGCGGCGTCGGTGAATCCGGACTTGTCAGGCCCCGGCCTTCCACCGGTTTCGTCACCTGCCCCGCCAGCCATGCCCCTCCCACCCCAGCATGTGATCAAGTCAGGTTGGGGGGGATGCGGCAAAAGGGGAAGTTTACCTTTGTTTTAAGGGCCCTTTAGGGACTCATTTAAAGCAGGAGGTAAAAACGCATATGGAGAGGAGAATACGTAGAGATTTTATCCTTACTTCAGTTAGAAAAATTCAATCTTGACAGAGCGAAGCCGGATGAAAGTAAGAAGGAGGAGGAGAAACGTAGGAGTTATCGATCGATTCTGCGTACGTTTCAAAATTGGCTACAAGCTTTTTACATTTTGGCGAGTGTGATCGGGGAGCGGCAACCAGAATGTTGCTCTGCTTTATTTTGCTATTTGGAATGTATAGGAAAGGCTCATCGTGCTTACGGCGGCATAGCTTGGCTCCGGTACGATGAGCAATTCAGACAACGCAAGGCAGTGCGTCCTGCAATACGCTGGGATCAAAAAGACATCACGCTGTGGATGGAATGGATGATGCAGTCGGGTCGTAGCAGCCAGCCCTTTCAGAGTGGGGCCAGTGGTTCAGGTTCCGCTGGACAGCTGGCCGCAAAGAAAAAGAGGCTGTGTTGGCAATACAATGAGGGTCTTGCCATTTCGGGAGCTCGTGTCGCTTCAAGCATGAGTGCTCGTCCTGAAATGGCAATCACCCCTCCTCAAAATGTTACAAGGCGGGTAAAGGACGTTCCAATGAGTCTTCAGGAAAAAGGGATGACTCCGGTGAGGGTAAAAGGGATGGAGCGGTTCCTAAGTAGATACCCAGATTCAGTCGCTGCCGCTTTTCTGTTTCGAGGTTTTAATGACGGTTTTGTAATCCCTAGTGAGTGTAATCCGACCTTTTCCCCCCTTATCGCAATCTGAAGTCGGTTGCCCTGCACCCTGATGTTATCTCTTAAAAATTGATACAAGGAGGTTTCGTTGGGGCGCATGGCAGGTCCATTTTGGGAACCTCCGCTGGATAACCTTGTGGTTTCCCCACTGGGCTTAGTACCCAAAAAAGAACCGAATGCTTTTCGTCTCATACATCATCTGTCATACCCGAAAAGGGCGTCGGTCAATGATGGTATAGATCCAGGACAATCATCTGTGGTTTATACGTCATTCGATGAAGCGGTAAAATGGGTGGGGCGTTGTGGTCAAGGGGCGTTGCTGGCAAAAACGGATGTCGAATCTGCATTCCATTTGTTGCCAGTACATCCTGACAGCTTTCGTTTACTTGGCCGTTTCTGGGTGTCTTCTAGGGTGTCTCCCTATGGGTTGCTCCATCTCCTGTCAATATTTCGAGTCCTTTAGTACGTTCCTGGAATGGGTCATAAAAGACGTTTCGGGTTTGAAGTCGGTCATTATCTGGATGATTTTTTGTTCCTGGGTTCCAAGGATTCGCAACATTGCGGGTATCTTTTGGCAACCATGCAGCAGGTTTGTGAATCTTTTGGTGTTCCGCTGGCTAGCGAAAAAACTGAAGGTCCTCAGACATCAAATTTTTGGGTATTACGATCGATTTGGTCGCCATGGAATGTCGTTTACCAGACGATAAAGTGGTGGATCTGCGACTCATGATAACGGAGGTACTGGCAAAGAAAAAGATTACTTTGCGCGCGCTGCAGTCCTTATTGGACAAGCTGAACTTTGCATGTAGAATAATGCCCATGGGGCGCATTTTCTGCAGGCGACTGGCGGCAGCCACGGCTGGAGTTTCAATTCCTCATCATCGTATTCACATGGTCAGTGAAATGCGGGAGGATTTGACCATGTGGCTGTCCTTTTTAGCAGACTTTAACGGGCGTTCGGTATGGATGGACAAGATTATTGATAATTTTGACCTGGATCTGTTTACCGATGCTTCGGGTGCGTGCAGCTATGGGGCCTACTTAGCGGGTCAGTGGAGCGCGGAACCTTGGCCAGGTGAATGGGTTCAGGCAGGTTTTACGAAAAACCTGTTGTTGGAATTATTTCCCATTATAGTGGCTGTGGAATTGTGGGGTGGTAGTCTCCGCAACAACAGGATTAGGTTGAATTGTGATAACCTGGGTGTTGTAGTGGCCATCAACCGGGTTTCGGCATCCTCCCCCCCCCCCCCCCCCCTGCTGTGCGTCTGCTTCGCCATCTGGTGTTAGTCTGTCTTCGCAATAATATGTTTGTCCATGCTGTGCATCTCCCTGGAACGGCTAACGACGTGGCTGACGCCCTCTCTCGTTTCCAGTGGGATCGTTTTCGAAGAGAAGCCCCGGGAGGCCTTGTGGACGATTCCTTTCGGAAGATAGAGGAGTGGATGCAGCGGTCGGTATCGTCCTCCACTTGGAATGCGTATATGGCTGTATGGGCCCAGTGGAAAGAAATGTTGCAGAACAGTGGCGCTGGTGACTCGGCGGAGGATTGGTTGTGCGTTTTGTTCCATTTCATGGCACAGAATGGGGCCGAGGGTGTTTCACCTTCGGCTTTAGCGAAAAAACTTACAGCTCTTGCCTTTTTATTCAAAATGCAAGGAGCTCCTGATATTACGAAAGATTCTTGGGTACGTTTAGCTCTGAGGGGCTATAGGTCGGGTACTTCAGTATGTGACATGCGTCGTCCTGTGTCATTTACAATCTTGTCTGCTATGTTTGCGCATTTGGCTGATGTATGTCTGTCCTATGAAATTCGTCTGTTTGCTGTCGCATTTTCGCTTGCCTTTTTCTGTGCATTCAGGATAGGGGAGTTAGTCAGCCCTAGCAAGGTTAAGCAAGGGGGTTTGCTATCAGGTGACGTCTCCGTGGTATCTGATTCGGTGGTAGTTTACCTTTGCAGGTCAAAAACCGATCAGTTAGGAAAAGGCAGGTTGGTTACCCTCTTCTCACTGCAGGGTTCCCCTGTCTGCCCGGTGGGAGCAGTTAGGTCCTTCTTGGAAGTTCGATCCACTCAAGGATTATCCTTTTTGTGCCACGAGGGGGGATCCTCCTTGTCCAGATTCCAATTTGTGGCAGTTTTTAGAAAACTGCTTAGCCTTCTGGGTTTTGATCCCCTTAGCTTTGCATCCCATTCCTTTTGGATTGGGGCCGCTACGGAGGCTGCAAGGTGGGGTTTAAATAATACCTTGATAAAACGTATCAGCAGGTGGGAGTCAGCTCGCTTTCTCTCTTATGTCAGGCCACATCTTTTGTGATTATTGTGCCGGGTACAGGTTCAGTTTTTGATATGCATTTTTCTTTTGTTATTGTGTGTTTCAAATGCCTCACCTTGCCTGGTCTGGATCCTTGGCCATTCGTATGTTGCCTGGGGAGCTCAGCGGGCAGGAGCGAGGCCTGAGGGCCGCCAGTTGGGCGTGTCTCGAGCCCAGGCTCTGTTACGATGGATCGGGGTTCCCGGTATGCTGTGGTCCCGAGTGGTTCCAGAGGTCCACAGCTTTGCCAGGCTGGATCGCCCACCTGATATTTTAGTTATACACGCCGGGGGGAATGACTTGGCATCACGATCGACCCGGCGTATTGCCAGGGATACAAAATTCGATTTTTTGAGGCTTAGATCTAGCTTCCCAGACATGATCGTGGTCTGGTCTGAGGTGGTGGGCCAGCTCAGGTGGAGGCAGGCGAGATCGGTGAATAGGATTAACAGGGCACGGATAAAATTGAACAGGGAGGTCTCGCATTTTGTAGTGCGTAACGGTGGAGTGGCCGTGTGTCACTCGGATTTAGAGATGGACACGTCCAGGTTTCTGAGGTTGGACGGAGTCCATCTTAATGCAGTGGGTACAGACCTGTGGACTCAGTGAGGGAATTCAGAGAGCTCTGCGTATGTGGTGGGCCGCGCAGGCATAAGGTGTCCTGCCAGCTCGGGGTGGAGGGGGTTTTCGGTATCCGGAGGGGGTTAAGAACTGAGAGGTGGGGTTGCGCCGTGGTGCGTATACCTCCGAAGAAGGTCAACAGCTTCAAAAAGACTGTTTGGGCGGAATACAGCTGTCCCTGAGTCTGAGTTCGTGGCTGGGGGCCAGTGCTAAGAGCTGGATTCCCGTTATGTTAATATGTGTTACATGTACCTTCGGATACCTCCCCTTTTGTTTTGTTCTACAAATTTTTTGCACTATTGTTAAGTTTTAATAAAGACTAAGGGCTGCTCTGGCCTTTATTTTTCCACGTTAATTGCAGTCCTGCGTTTTTGTTATAATGTTAGATTGTATAAGTTTTGGTGGGGAATAGATGTGGGATGTTTTTGGGAAGGATGGGGTGATAGGCTATGCCCTCATCAAGCCTAATGATGATATAGATATGGAAATTGATAAACTCACTGCAACCCCTAGAAATAATAATCTTGAAAGTAAAAAACCTGATAATATTGCGGATGCTGATAATTTGTTACCCGTGCAGGAAATGCATAAAAATGATGTTGTTGCAGGTAATGGTGAATTAACGGCTCAAGGTTCGGCATTAATACAAGGGGGTGGTGATGTGATAGATTATGGAATTGGTCAGAATGATGTTATTGAAGATGTGGAAACAATTTTTTGGAAATGTTAAAGTAATTAAAACTGCTTTGGGGAACATGTCTGTCCCTGTTTCTGAGGGGAATATGGAGGAAGGGTCACCTGCTGATGGGGTATCTGTGCGTCAAGTGAGGCTAAGGTTTCTGATGCGCAGATAGGTGGGTCCAAGGTATTAGGTGATTTCATTGCTGGAAAAAAAGAGGTACATTGAGAAGTTTGTGCTCCATATCTTAATATCCAGAGACAAATGTGATCTTGGAGTCCCTACATATGAAACATAATCCATATATAGGCGACATTGACATTTTTTTTTATTTGAATCTAAATTTCAGGCTGGAAAAAAGCGGTTCTCCATTTTTGATGGTATACGGTTTTGTTTTGATAAAAAACGGCGATGAGATGTAAGATGTAGAGAGACATTAGTGGAATAGGTTATAAACATCCCTCACTTAAACCCAAATCTGATCCGCAACCCTCTGTTTCTGGAATTTCTGACTCTGATGCTTCACAAACATCTGGAGAGCCAGCAGCATTGTCATCTCAAATGGCTAATGATAAAACTGTGGCTGTGCCTTCTCAACTATCACAGTTAGATTTTGTTACGCAAAGAGGTGATCCTACCTCGTCTGCCATGTCATGTGCCAATGCTGTTGGTTCTAAAAAAAAAACATGTCCTGTGTGCAAACAGCCAGGGCCGGATTTAAGGCAAAGCCACATAGGCCATGGCCTAGGGCACCACAGGATCAAGGGTGGGTGGGCAGCAGACTATACTGGGGTGGGGACAGGAAGGGTCACCTGGCTACCTATACTGGAGTGAGGGGGGTCATCATGCTATCTATACATAAGGGGAGTGACATCTGGCATCTTATACTAAAGGGAACTGGGAGGGGTCATCAGTCTACCTATACTAGAGGGAAGGGGGGGGGGGGCACCAGGCTATCAAAACTAGAGGAGGGGGAAGGGTCATCCGGCTGCCTATTGTAGAGGGAATGGTCAACGGGCTTCCTATATTATTAGGGGGGGTGGCTGCTGACAGTGGCCTTGGGTGGTAAAGAGTACAAATCCGGCCATGCAAGCAGCTAAGAGTCAACCATCTGGTAGGAGGGTGTCTGCATCCCTGGAGTCAGAAGCTGAGGTACCCGAGGCAGGAAGAAGAAATGTGAGACTTAAATGGGAAGGGGACCCCCCTATCCCTGATAAAAATACATTTGTGGATCTTCTTCTTGGCATGGGTGTCAAGGCTCAAGATATTTATGCTATCCTGGCTCCAGGGACCCCCCCCCCCCCCCCCCACACACACACACACATCAACTTATTATGATGTCAGTTTCCTGACAAAGGATGGTCTGGAATTTTTTATGGAAGAGAGATTTAAAAGAACAGCTGAGTGGCAAGGTTTTTCAGCCACTTCATATACCAGGCAGTCCCCTGTCAGGAAAGCAACTGTTATTGTGACAAACGAGTCCATCCCCCTGAGGGATATTCTCTCCTGGTTGGGCCATTATGTTGATATAGTGTCCCCTCCACAGAAGGTCCTTGGTGACCTAGATATATGGTGGGGGGGGGGGGGGGAAGATATGAGGTGGAGATAAAGCTTTGATACAAAGAGGGAGGATTCACCCATGTCCCCCGTTCAGCCCTCATTGGGAGAGACAAAATCAGTCTTTTATCCAGGTCAGCCAAGGACTTGTTACCAATGTGGAGGAAGGGGGCACTATTGATACAGTTGTAAGAACCCCAGATGTAGTCTGTGTGGTGAGTTCGGGCATGCAGCTAAGGAATGTGTTACCATAAAGTGCAATTTTAGTTTTAAATATGGATATCCGTACACTGCATGCCCGACCTCATGGAACAACATGTCAGTGGAGGAAAAAGAGGTCATACTGCGCATCATAGAGGAGGATGCGCGCTCCAAAAATCTCAAGAGGGAAGATTCCTCAGGGACGCTGCAGGGGGTGCAGGTAACCCTACTATTAACACCATCCTAGGGAAGTCTGTCAATGCTAATCTTCCGGTATCCCCTCAAGAGATAACCCAGTCTCCTCAGGGGTCAGAGTTGTTAAATAGAGACAAAGTGGTCTCTGAAGTTTCTCTCCTTATCCCTACCCCAGATCCAAATGACCCTTCCCATATCCCACCCCATTGTCCTGACCCTTCCCAATGCTCGGATCTTTGCTCCAGGAGCGTTTCTCCTGCACCTTCTTCACGAAAGGTAAAAGAAATCACTAAAGAAAGTTTTGCAAGGAGTAGAAAAACTGTACATTTACCCCTACAAAATAAGTTTGACCCGCTTCCTAATGAGGATTATTTCTTTGTGGAGGATATGGAGGTACAGAGTGCTGAGCAGGGAAATACCTCTTAGGTGTTTTCATGTGTCTTAGCGTTGTGTATTTTTTGTTATTTTTTGTTTCTTGTGGAAGTCAAAATCAAAGGAAACTCAACCACTCTAATGGCGGTTCCCCCTCCAATAACGCTTGCAACCATAAGATCAACAAGTGCTAGAAGGATGGCCTTATTTTTTCTCATTAATTTGAAAACTGACATTTTGTTTTTTCAAGAGACTAGGCTCACCTCTTTGGCTGACATTTGTCTGGCCAAGGAGGGACTGGATGTCTGGTCCGAGCTATTGGTCTCTTACGGCTGAGCCTTGTAGTGGAGTGGCAGTGCTTTTCAGAACTTGCATGGTAACCTGCCGGTGAGTTGTTGAGGTCGAGATGGGGAGATGCTTGGTCTTGGACGTTGTCGTGAAGGGACAGGACCTCAAACTAATCAACATATATGGTCCCCAGTCCGCGTGGGAGAGGAAACGTCTCTTTACGGCAATCAGGCCAATTTCTTTTTACAGCCCAGTCTTATCTTTAGTGGTGATTTTAACACCGTTGTTAGGTTAATGGACAGGTCAGGTGCCAGAGATTGGCTGGGTACTGATAATGATAGTGTTTTCTTGAATAAGATAGTCAGTGAGGCGGGTCTGGTGGATGTTCACGTTAGACACTCACCAGACCTCACAGGATTCACCTATAGATGTAGCAATAGACAGAGTAGAATAGACAGGTTTTTTGTTAAGGACTATTCTTCCACTGCATCCCCCAGGGTGCAGGCGGGTTTAATTCTCTGACCACTGTATTCTAATCGGTAGATTTGAATGTATCAGATGCCCCTTCCAGAGGTAAGGGTATTTGGAAATTGAATTCATCTCTGCTTCTGCTATTGGAAGAAAGTAATAGAAATCTTTTTGGGATTTTTTTCAGGCACAGGAAACCATCCTGGACTTGTTTGGCAGCATGTCAGAGTGGTGGGAAGTGGTTAACATGCGTGCTGTTAGACTTTACAAGGGCCTAGCCCAAAAAAAAAAAAAAAAAAAAAAAAAAAAAAACACAGGTTGGTAAATATATCACTTACCAAAGATTTAGAAGAAAGCTTGAATTTCTTGTCTCAGAAGGCGGAGATCAGGGGGATATCTCTGAGATCAAACTTCAACTTAAGCAGCAGCAATTTGATCGTTTGACCTCTGTTTCTGGAATGGGATTATGGTAAATACCACTCGCCGGATCCCTTTCAGAACTGCAAACAAGGTATAGAAAGCAGGTCGGTCAATGGACTCAGGGATGTTTCGGGATCCGTGATTAAGTCCAGGTCGGGGAACCTGAGCATTGCTAGTGAGTGTTACGCTGATTTGCTTAAGGAGAAGCCAATTGATCAGGCAGTAATGGAGAGCTTTCTGGCTTCCACTTCAGGCTTGGGAGATACAGATGTTTCTCGACTGAATTTGACATCAGAAATTACTACTGAAGAGGTTGTAAATGCCATTGATGGCCTTACTCCTAATAAAACTCCAGGTCTAGATGGTCTGACGGCTGAGTTTTACAAAGCCTTTAAGACCATGCCGGCACCAAAATTGGCTGAAATGTTCAATAGCTATCTTACTGAGGGTAACTTACTACTATCCATGAGACAATCAGCTGTAATCCTGCTGTCAAAAGGTAAAGATCCTACGATGATTGAGAATTGGCTTCCCATCAGCCTACTCCATGTCAACAGGAAGATCTTGGCAAAAATTTTTCTGGCGTCTGTCCCAGGCAACATGCTTGCTTTCACACCATCAGCATTGCTCTGTTCCGGGAAGAACAACATTCTCAGCACTTTTGGCTGTCAGGGAGATTCTGGAGCGGAGTAAGAATGAGGGATGGGGAAAGTATTTGCTGGCGGTAACCCCGTGCTGGATATTGGGTAAGCCGCCACGGAGGATTTCTCAGACCCTGCTGGGCCAATTTGCATAATTTTTTTTTTCAAACATGCAGCTAGCACTTTGCTAGCTGCGTGTTTGGTTTGATTGCCACCGCTTGCCGCCGATACGCCGCTACCCACCGTGATACAGGCCCCCCCCCCCCGGCATACATCTTGCGCAGCCTGGCCAATCGCCGCCAGGCTGCGCTATGGGGTGGATCGGGACTCCCTGTGACGTCACATCGATCACTTAGATGACGTCACTCCATTTGTCGCCATGGTGATGGGGAAGCCCTCAAGGAAATCCCGTTCAGAATGGGATTTCCTTATGGGCAAGCATGCCGGCGGCGATCAGAAGGTAGGGAGGGACGCCACATGGAAGTGGGAAGCATGTAGCTAGCGCTAGGCTAGCTACATGCTAAAAAAAAATAGGTTTAAAAAAACGGCCGCGGGAATCATACTGCCAGGAAGGTTAATCAATGGCTGGATTGGTCAGCCTTTTGAGGTGAGTTTGGGGGTCCGTCAGGGTTGTCCCTTGAGCTCACTGTTGTATGTGTTTGCAATCGATCCTTGTGTAAGAAGGTTGGAGGGAAGCATGCTTGGTGGTGTCCCAGTGGGCATCCCTGACTCTACGCCTCTAAAGGTAGTAGCCTATGCTGATGTTACTGTGGTGGTGGTTTCGGAGATTCGCTAGGTATTCAGAGTAGAGATGAGCGTAATGACTTAATTACGATTTCGCGAAATTTCGCGTAATTAGTGTAATTACGATTATGGCCGTAAGTACATAATCGTAATGAAGAAGGATTTCGCGAATTTCCGCATAAGCGTAATTTCCGCGTAATTTTCACATTACAGTGGGTATCGCGAAATTACGTTTGCCTTGCATGCAACCGTTTGTATGCGTAGTTACATAACGAAATTTCGCGATAGTTCATATTACTGTAAGCGTTAATTTTTGCGTCGTTTTCGCGTTACGGAATGCTATTTCGCATATAAAATTCACCATGTAGTGATATTTCGCATCAAAATTCGCCATGCAGACGAAAATGCCTTTGGTGAAAATTTGCGAGCAACCCTGCTAACAAGTAATTACGAAATTCGCGAAATTACGAAGAAATGCGAAATTACGTTATGAACAAAACGCGAAATTACGCGTTGAAAATTACGCTTACGGTATTTTCAATTACGATTTTAATGGCAATTACGCCACCATAATTTCGCATCGTAATAGCAAATTTTGCATGTGTAATCATAGTAACGCGAAATTTCAAAAATTTCGGCTCAACACTAATTCAGAGGCATCTGGCTCTCAGATCAATCCAGACAAATGTGAGATTTTCTGGATGGGGAAAGATGGTGAAAACATTTCTCTCCCTGACACCTTTCCTGAGCCCCAGCCAAAAATTAAGATATTGGGCATCGAATTTGGTCCAGGCAACTATGGCCTCAAAAACTGGGTATGCAAACTAAAAGATGTCAGTACCAAAGTAAATCACTGGAAACATTGGCGTTTGTCCCTGAGGGAATGGATTGACATTAAAACCTACTTGATTCCAACAATGTTATATGTCAGCTATGTTGCAATTTTGCCCCCATCTCTGTATACTAGGATGTACAGTTTGTCTTTCCAGATGCTCTGGGGAATCAAAATGAACATCATTCAAAAGAATATCACTTACAAAGGCAGGCGGGAAGGTGGCCTAGGAATGGTCAATCCTGTCGTGTTTCTCTCTCTGATCTTTGTCAAGTACAATATTGGTAATATGCTATCAGAGAACCCGCCTGGTTGGGTAGGTATGTTCTGTGTCTGGATGAGGCCTTTTCTCAAAATTTGGGAAAGTGGTGGCCCAGTGAAAAGTCTGAGGGCACATCGTGGCTACTTGCCGACCTATGTTGCCCCTTGACTGAAAATATTATGACAGTGGGCATTGACTATGGAGGATATTAGATCTGCTGGGAGGAAATCTCACGGATCGGGTGATAGACTCCTATTTTCAAGGTTCACTGGCCTTAAAAGGTTGCCCAAGCACAGATTTGGAGGAGGGCTTAAAACTGATTAAACCACCAAGGATTCCAAATAAATTGTGGGACATTGCTTGGCTTTCTTTTCATGGAAAACTCTATGTTAGAGGGAACATAAGATTCGGGAGGAGTGCAGATCGTGGTTGTCCTCGTGTGGAGTGTGGAGGAAACCATGGATCATTTTTTACTCCAGTGTCCCCTTTAATGTAGATGTATACAAACAGGTGGGCGGGGTTCTGAGTATCCCTTTTCTGGAGCATCTGAGTTACGCAGAGTGGGCTTATGGTGCATTTCAAAATCGCCAGGGTTATAAGTTATGTACCTTATATTTAGTTAGCTTAGCTATTAGATATCACACTTGGTTGGCACGTTGTGAATTCTCCATTAGGCTAAAAGCCCTTCCTGTTCAGGTGGTGGTTGACAGAATTCTTGGTGAGGTGAAGTACATCTGGTCTTCTGAAAGGGATAAGTTAGGCAGGGGAAATCAGGTTCTGGCCTGGCAGAACATTAAGCCCCCTGACTTTGTGATTCCTCTCATGGGTGAGCTTTCTCTTTCTTATCACCCTTAGTAGAATTTTGTGTATTTGCTTCTTTTTGAAAAATGGCCGTGAGCATACATGGAGTGAATCCTCTGACTGTCTTAGTACATGTGGGATTTTTTTTCTCCCCACTGTCTAGTTTCTTTTTAATTATTTAGTCTTGTGCATTTGTTATGTTACTTTAACCCTCCTGGCGGTATGAAAAATTCCGCCAGGAGGCAGCACGGCAGTTTTTTTTTTTTTTTTTTAAATTATGTAGCGAGCCCAGGGCATCCCCCAGCCCTCTTCGATCGCCTTCGGCGATCTCCGATCAGGAACTCCCGTTCAAAGAATGTCACCAGATGGCGGGATGACATCACCGACGTCGCGACGTCATTGGGAGTCCCGATCCACCCCTCGGCGCTGCCTGGCACTGATTGGCCAGGCAGCGCACAAGGTCTGGGGGGGGGGCCCGCGCGCCGCAACGTATAGCGGCGATCTGGCGCGGGGCGGGCGGCGATCAGTGTGCTGGCGCAGCTAGCAAAGTGCTAGCTGCGTCCAGCAAAAAAAAAAAAATTAAGCAAATCGGCCCAGCAGGGCCAGAGAAAACCTCCTGCGTGGCTTACCCCGAACTACGTTCGGGGTTACCGCCAGGAAGGTTAATCATATTTGGATAATTTCATAAGATAACATGAAAGTAGTATGAATTTTTATGTTGGTATTTTTTTGTTTTTTTTCCTCTTCTTGGTATGTTGAATGGTGTTATTGTTGGTGCTGTCACAGTTAGTTTTTGGTAATGTTTTTGTGTTGTATTTGTGGGTATATATGGTTTTGAATGGGTGTTTTCCTGCTTCGTACTCTTGCAGAATATCCTGCTGCTCATGCAAGTTTGGAGTTGAGGTTGAGGTTTCTTGAATGTTGAAAGAAACTAACGTTAATGAAAATATAATTGAAATCCATTCCTCATTCATATTAATAAAGGTCAGGTAATTAACACTCTGGTGACGTAGGTGACAATCACTTCTGCTGCACTGAAGGTTCTTTCTTACAGGACGCTTGAGGCGGGGCAAGCCAAAAATCTGGTGACAAATTGTGACAGCTCTGGCCACAGGTCAAACCTGCATACCCAGTAGTTTAGGGGTTCTTTGCTTCTCAGAGCGTCAATATCAGCAGTTAATACTAGGTAGACCGCTACCTGTTGGTTGAGGCATTCTCTGAAGGTGGATCCCGATGTGTTGAATTTAAACCGACTGACATTACCTACACATCGGTAAATCATCCTGTCCTTGCCGGCGTGGCCATTGGAGAAGGATTACTGGCACCTCCTCTATTATATTCCCTTCCTGCTGTGCCATACCCTTAAATGCATTGTATAGCATAGTTTGCAGGCTGTTTTGCAAATGCTGAATCCTTTCTGTTTTCTGGTCAGTTGGTAGTAGAGATGAGCGTAATGACCTAATTACGATTTTGCGAAATTTCGCGTAATTACTGTAATACAGATTATGGCCGTAAGTACATAATCGTAATGAAGAAGGATTTCGTGAAATTTCGCGTAACCGTAATTTTCGCTTAATTTTCGCGTTACGGTGGGTATCGCGAAATTACGTCTGCCTTGCATGCAACCATTTGTAAGCTTAGTTACATAACGTAATTTCGCGATAGTTCATGTTACTGTAAGCGTTAATTTTCGCTTAGTTTTCGCGTTACGGTGGGTATCGCGAAATTACGTTTGCCTTGCATGCAACCGTTTGTAAGCGTAGTTAAATAACGTAATTTCGCGATAGTTCTTTTTACTCTCATTGATCACAGTGTAATGTAAGCGTTCGTATGCGAAAATTTGTTTGCGTTCGTCTGACTACTGTTGATTCGCTTCTGATTGGCTGATGCGAACAATAACAGGAAGTTGAGCCATCTCATAGAGGAAGAGGCTGCCTGCACGTGTTACAGCACAAACGAGGACAGGAGACAGAGCTGAGCAGTGTGTTTGTCACTAGAGGAGACTGAGACAGAGATGCCTCCCAGAATCCCTCCAGGAATGAAGGAGATGCTTATTACGGTAATGAATCAAACACATTGTATATCATTTTTTAAACTGTTTTTGTGAATGTCTTTACCATCTAAAAGGCTCACAGGTTTTACAGAGGGTTTGTATTGTAGCATTGTTACCTTCAGGCTAGCTTCACATATAATATAACATAGCGCTTTCCGCAGGTGCGTTTGTGTTAGGGTAATGTGTTTTTACTGTTTTTTTTGGTGTGTTTGGGTGTTGCTTTTTTTATATGCAGGTGCCTTTTTCATGCTTACTGCGTGTGTTAGTATGCATTTGCGGTTCGCGTATGTGTTTGCATTTTTTTTTTAGTATATGAAAAATGGTTGGGAAAACAGCAGAAAGCGGAAAAACATCATAGATCTTTAACCGGTTCAGCGCCGCAGTGCCGAAAATCTCATGCATTCGAGCAACGTTCACCTTCCATTCATTCGCCTATAACTTTATTGCTACTTATCACAATGAATTGATCTATATCTTGTTTTTTCCGCCACCAATTAGGCTTTCTTTGGGGGGTACATTTTGCTAAGAGCCACTTTACTGTAAATGCATTTTAACAGGAAGAATAATAGAAAAACGGAAAAAATTCATTGTTTCTCATTTTTTGGCCATTATAGTTTGAAATTAATATACGCTACCGTAATTAAAACGCATGTATTTTATTTGCCCATCTGTCCCGGTTATTACACCATTTAAACGATGTCCCTATCACAATTTATGGTGCCGATATTTCATTTAGAAGTAAAGGTGCATTTTTTCAATTTGTGTCCATCACTATTTATAAGCTTATAACTTTAAATAATATAATAACATATTCTCTTGACATGCATAATTAAAAAGTTCAGACCCTTGGGTAACTATTTATGTTTTTTTTTGTTTTTTTTTTAAACGCATAAGCGTTGTTTACATGCATTTTTCCCTGCAAGCGTTTTTGCCATGTGACGCGGCCTCAGTGGTGTATCAATAGGGGTGCAGAGGTTGCGACTGTCCGATTGCATCGCGGCCCTTGGTCCATATGAGCCCCGAGCGGCCCTCCATCAAGCATAATATTAGCTCTATTTTGGTCCTGTGCTGTTAATTATCACTTCTATAGATCCTTTATAGTAGTAATTATTAACAAATCATCCCCTACTTGCTCCTCTGACACTGCAGTTATATTTGTTATGTATATAGTGCTTGGGGGGGCCCCCGTATAAAATTTGCCCCGGAGCCCATAGCTCCTTAGGCTTAGCTAAGCCACTGGTTACCTTGATTGATATACAGTTTTGTTAACCACCCTGGCGTTTAATATTGCGGCAATTTTTTATTTTTGAACAAAAAATTTTTTTTTCTACTAACAGAATAATTCATGGGGGTGGGGGGAAAATGAGTTGAACTTACGCGGGGCTTCTAATGGTCAGCCGCAAACATCCTGTGCCCGCGCAGCCACTCACCGATGCTCCGGCCCCGCCTCCGGTTCACTTCTGGAATTTCCGACTGAAAACCACTGACCATACTGGTCCTGTGCAGTACGCTCCTAGTGACATCAGCTGTAGCGAGGACATTGGCAGCGCAGAGACAGTGCTTTTCAGTCTGAAATGCCAGAAGTGAACCAGAGGCGGGGCCGGAGCATCGGTGAGTGGCTGCACTGGCACAGGATGTCTGCAGGGGACCATTAGAAGCCCCGGGTAAGTTCAACTCATATTCCCCCGACCCCATACAGTATGCCTTCAAGCGTTTCTTTATCTTGCAAGCATTTTTGTAGACCACTTGCAAGTTGCAGGCAGCCCTGAAAACTGTCCATCACCAGCATGCGTACAGTATAAAAAAATGTAAGCAGTTTCCATACATTTTGTTGTTATTGTGGACTATGAGCCCTGCATGAAAATGAAATTTGGACTAACTTGGGGATTCCTCCTGCCCCCCCCCCCCCCCAGCCAGCGAGGTTCCCCAGAATCCTCATGGTCCCCCTTCAGTGTTCCTGTCCCCGGTAACTTTGACCATGCAAGTGCAGTTCTCTATGTTGCGCATGCGCAGTTCTGTGAGACTGAACCATGCATGTGTGGGACTCTTACGTTGCACAGTATAAAGAAACACAGCATGTGTGATGGGAGCGCACGCGGGCGACTTCAGCTAAAGTTGCCGGGAACAGGACCACAGAGTGTACCAGGATGGTGCATGAGGACCTCGCGGGCTAGAGGGGGCTGGAGGAAACTGCTCATGGTCCCTTTAACTGCGATCAGGGCGTTCAGCCATCAGGGGACAGTGGTGGTGGAGGAGGGGCTGCCTGACTGCAGAAGGTAAAGGAGTGGCGGACAGGAAGGGAGGGGGACAGGATGCTTACTAGGGGCCTGCCTGAGCCCACTAACGCAGTTTGGCTCAGTTGTACGCAGTTGTGTCCGCTTTTCAGCATCTGTAACATTGATGTTTCTGAAAAGCGGACACAACTGCGCACAACTGTTAGTGGGCTCAGTCCCAGTCTGGGTACACCTCTCTGGCTAACCTATATGGGGGGCAACTGTACGTGGGTACTATATCAATGTCAACTCTGTACCTGGTTAACCAATCCTGGGGGCACCTACCTGGTTAACTTATACTTGGAGCAACTATACCTGGCTTCTATAGTCGGACCACCTTTACCTGTCTTACTTTACTGCGGGCAGCTATACCTAGCTACCTGTACTGGCGGCACCTTTAGCTGGCCACCTATACTGGGGCATCTATACCTGGCTAGCTGCCTACTTATACTGAGGGTGGTTTCTTTTTTGTTGTCATGCATGGCATTTATAACATTATGTGAAAATTGTTGGCTGTTATGTGATTATTCCAAATTGAGGGGTGGGAGTCTATTCTCACAAGTTTGCCTCAGGCAGTAAAAAGTGTACAACCGGCCCTGTCTGCCATGCAACTGGCAATTACATTTTCTCAGACAGAGTGTGAAAATCTACTATACAGTTAAATATAGAGTATAATAGCACACATTGTACAAACAGTGTACTTTGCGTTATGTAAGTGCCAAGAGAAATTACTATGCAGTACCAGAACGGTATCATCCACAGGGCAAACCTAGGCAGTTGCATAACTTGCATAAGACCTGGAGACAGCCTAGGGGCCCAGTGGCTGATAGCACCCACTTAATCCTGATAAAAGAAATCCTGATGCTCATCAACGCTGATATCTTGTCTAGGGCATTATGCCATCTTAATCCTTTTCGGCACATTACTGAGTGTAAACAGCCCCCTAGATTTATAAGGGCACTTGGGCCATGCAGAATTATGGATGTAATAGACGCGTACGTTAAAAAGGGGCGCTGGGAAAAAAGGGCGCCGGGTTTTTAACGATAAGCATGGATAACGTTTAAAAATGTATTGTACTGTATTTCGTTTAAAATTAATGTTTTTTAAAGTTATAAATCATTAAATAATGTGCATTAAATCGGCAATTGTAAAAACGTTAATCTTTCGTTTAAATACTGAAACGTATAATAACGTTTAAAAAAAAAAAATTACTAAGTAACCCTCCCTGTACCTACCCCTAACCCCTAGACCCCCCTGTTGATGCCTAAACCTAAGACCCCCCCTGTTGGTGCCTAAGTAACCCTCCCTGTACCTACCCCTAACCCCTAGACCCCCCTGTTAGTGCCTAAACCTAAGACCCCCCTGTTGGTGCCTAAACCTAAGACCCCCCTGTTGGTGCCTAAACCTAAGACCCCCCTGTTGGTGCCTAAACCTAAGACCCCCCTTTTGGTGCCTAAACCTAAGACCCCCCTGTTGGTGCCTAAACCTAAGACCCCCCTGTTGGTGCCTAAACCTTAGACCCCCCTGTTGGTGCCTAAACCTAAGACCCCCCCTGTTGGTGCCTAAACCTAAGACCCCCCCTGTTGGTGCCTAAACCTAAGACCCCCCTGTTAGTTTTTTCGTTTAAAAAATAATGTTTAAAAAAAAATATTGTACTGTTTTTCGTTTAAAAATAAAATTTAAAAATGTATAAATCATTAAATAATGTGTAATCATGAGAAGCAGTAATAAAACATTAAGTCTCCGGGCGCCGCTTTTAAAACGTTATTTTTCTCCGGCGCCCTTTTTTCCTATCGGGCGCCCATTAAACGATATTTATTATAGGAGTGAATGGCGGCGCCCGATTTGTCCACTAGCCTCAGGCGCCCGAATTTACTGTTCCCGTAATAGACAGTTATGTACTGTATGTGTAGCAGAGCAGTGACAGAGTGGCTGTTTTCAAAATACCTTTTGTTGTTATCAGAAATTGAAGCAAAATTGTTGCAAAATGCACAGCAAGCCAACATGATTTTGCATGCAGGAGTAGTTGTTGGCCACGGAGGCAGCGCTCGAGATCAACGAAAGGTGGTACTGGATGGTTTTAGGGATGAATGCAGCTCTCAAAGGTGTGTTGCAATGAGATTACCGCTGGTATGCCAAATGATGTAAGACTAGAGCTAGTAGGGTGATAGCAGTAGCAATTCGTGGCCCCTCAACTTTCAGCAGGGAGAACACTTTTGCTATTATAACTGGCATGTTGAATTTGATGTAATGCCTCATCTGTGCCACTAGACACATTTTGGTTCATTTAGGCATGAGAAAGGCAGTAGCAATTGGAGATGGATTTGGCTTGCCCTGTGATACAGTGGACCCCATACTGGCATCTACTGATGAGAGCAGTGTATGTTTATGCCACCCAGTGTAGGGGTGCAGATGGTTTTTATAGTCACTCATATCTTGTGCATAATCTCTCCCAATAGCCATCAACTCTGTATAGAAAGCAATAATCGGTTTCTGTTATAGCCATTGGTGGTTCTTAAAATCTGTCCCTATCCAAAGGTAGGCCCCAACATCGTGTCCCCTTATATCTTCTAATACTCATTGTTAATCTCAAATTACTAGCAGCAGTCATAGTTGGCTACCACAATTTTTAACCCCGGTAATTATTAATAATATCATATTCTACATGTGTATTTCATCTAGTTGTATGTAAGAAAAACACTAATTAACTATTGTGTAATACATATATTTGGTATTAATACTTTTTTTTAATTTTACAGACCTTCAGCCAAGGTCAATATGACCGAGTGTCACGGCGGGACCAGCATGTCCTGATTGAGAGGGTCCAGAGGGTGCTGAGGACACAATACAACCGTGTCCTCAGCACAAAAAAGGTCCAGATCCTCTGGTCGGACCTAAAGCGGAGGAACAGGGATCTGGTGGCCAGGGTGACCGCTGAAACCTGATGTAAGTCATCATAGTATTACTATATGTAGGTCTATTTTGGGTGTTATGCACTGTATCTATTGATCCTATACAAAATGCCATTGGGACTGAGATACGCGCAGGTCATTGGAGGATCGGAGGGGGCGGGCCGGTATGTGCCTGTGGACCAGATCAGAGATGTAAGTCGGGCAGGTCTTGTGCACTGATTTACAGGCCAAGCACAGGATTTTGAAATTGATCCTAAAGCTGATGTGGAGCCAGTGTACACTGTAGGGCTTTACAGAGCGGAGTTGTATAGGCAATGAGACTATGTTTGTTTAGGATGGAGTTCCTCTTAAACTCTAAACCCCCCACCCCCCTCCCCCCCCCTAAAAAAAGTCACTTAACTGGTGCTTCTACCAATCTCTTGAAGACGTCCGGTACTTAATGATCATTTGGTCCACTGCTATGGCTGAGTTTTGTTTTTCGAGCCACCGTGCATCCTTGCTCCCGTCTCTGTCCTGCACAGACACAGGATGTTTTAAGGGGGCTGGTAAAAGCCCCAGGTATGTGACTCTTTATTTGGGGGGGTTCACATTTGAAGAGACTCTGAAGGGATGAAAAAATCTCACTTTTTCTTATATATAGCAGGGGCATGTGTGCCCCTGCTAAACCGCCGCTGAACGGGGGTCCCTTATCCCCCAAATCCCCCCCCCCCTGCAAAACCCACTACTTTCTTGGTCGTGGATTTTGCTGCTGCTGGAGGCAGGGCTAATGGCCGCAGCCCTGCCTTTCAGCGCGTGTATAAGGTGGCGGATCTCCGCCTCTCCCCGCCCCTCTCAGTGAAGGCACAGTGAGAGGGGTGGGCAGAGGCGGTGGTCAGCGCTGATAGATGCACTGAGAGGCAGGGCTAATGGCCGCAGCCCTGCCTTTCAGCGCGTCTATAAGGTGGCGGATCTCCGCCTCTCCCCGCCCCTCTCAGTGAAGGCACAGTGAGAGGGGCGGGCAGAGGCGGTGGTCAGTGCTGATAGATGCACTGAGAGGCAGGGCTAATGGCCGCAGCCCCGCCTTTCAGCGCGTCTATAAGGTGACGGATCTCCGCCTCTCCCCGCCCCTCTCAGTGAAGGCACAGTGAGAGGGGCGGGCAGAGGTGGTGGTCAGCGCTGATAGATGCACTGAGAGGCAGGGCTAATGGCCGCAGACCTGCCTTTCAGCGCGTCTATAAGGTGGCGGATCTCCGCCTCTCCCCGCCCCTCTCAGTGAAGGCACAGTGAGAGGGGCGGGCAGAGGCGGTGGTCAGTGCTGATAGATGCACTGAGAGGCAGGGCTATAGCCGTTAGCCCTGCCTCACCAGTAAGTGATCCCCGGGCAGAACGGAGGGGATTTGGGAGGTAAGCGACCCCTGTTCAGCGGCGGGATAGCGGCGGTTTAGCAAGGGCACACATGCCCCTGCTATATATAAGACAAAAAGTGAGATTTTTTTTCTTGCTTCAGACTCTGTTTAATGTTCACTTTAAATGAAGTAGAGTCTTTTCTAATCATTTTTTAAAATACTAATAAAAATATTTGTATTTAGACTAAAAAGTTAATCCTTTGTATCCATTTTATGACATACTGTATATGTTTCACAATATATTATGTATTATTTTCAATTACAGCTGGACATGCTGCCCCCCCCCCCCCTGCACAGCCCCAGCGCCAGCAGCGCCGAAGAGTGGCCAGGCCCAGCTCCTCCCGGGGTTCCTCTCCAGGGCCTTCTCACCACAGCCAGCGGCAAGTGAGACGGACATCAGGCCGATATGGTAAAAATCTTAAACTTTATAATTAATATCCCATATTAGGTTAACTGAAGTCAGGTCCTGTTTCCATTACGTGCGATGCGGCTACATAGCCGCATACCACCGCGGCTGTCCGGAAACCAATGCACGTTAATGGAACAGTTTCCATTGCATGTGGGTTTATGCAGAGCGGCGCAGACGCGCAGTGATCCAAGAATGTGCAGCATGCTACAGATTCTCGCACAACTGCATCCACCTGTACACGTGTCCACTCTCTTCTATCAGGAGATGCAGAAGTGATGCCAAGGCAAGCAGAAGTGAGTTCATAAGACGAGGTAGCTGCATCAGCATCACTACGATAGTGGCAATGGGCACTAAATGTTATTGTGTAAGCTGGGCATTATAGGTTCTTTTTTATTCCCCAAAGAAACCAAACCAAACACATAATATCAATCACATGATTAACTACATTTATTAGTGTAATGGTGGCATTGTTTCATATAAAAAGTATAATCATTGTATACCAACTGGTTACACTATTTTCCCCATTTTTTTCTACAGTTTCTCTAGCCACTTACCAGAGGGTGACATCGGAGCTCAGGAGTCTCAGGAGAAAGGTCCGGGCGATCCCCATCCTCCAGAATCAGGTCCTGGAGCTGCGTGAAAGGTCCGCCCGGCACGAAGAGCTAATTGCACGGCTGATGGGTGTCGGGGGGAGACCTGACGCCTAATTTTTATTTACATTTTTTTTGTTTTATTGTAAATAGTTTTGTTTGTTTTTTTTGAAGAATTGAACTTCATCCCAATCAGTAGTTGCTAACCCCTTTTACAAAAAAAAAAAAACATCAGTGGGTGCTGTATGGCTGATATTGTGGTGATACCCCTCCCACAAGAAACCCCTCCCACAAAAAAATAAATGTTTTTTGTGTAAAGGTTACTATACTCTTGTGTATCTTTTAGAGCACAATAGGACGATCTCACTTCTCACTATACATTTAATTAAAGGATTATTAGGAGCACCATAGTAATACAGTGTTTGACCCCCTTTCGCCTTCAAAACTGATTTCATTCTACGTGGCATTGATTCAACAAGGTGCTAAAAGCATTCTTTAGAAATGTCGGCCCATATTGATAGGAAAACAAAACCTGTCGCCTGGCAGCCCTGCTGGTCTATTTGGCTGCAGTAGTATCAGAATCAAAACTGAATCAAGCATGCAGCTAATCTTGTAAAAAAAATCTGACACGAATATCAGAAACCCCTGATCTGCTGCATGCTTTTTCAGGGGCTATGGCTAAAAGTATTAGAGGCAGAGGATCAACAGGGCTGCCAGGCAACTGGTATTGCTTAAAAGGAAATAAATATGACAGCCTCCATATACCTCTCACTACCGTTGTCCTTTAACCCTCTGGGGATAACACAAGATAGTTTTATGATAATTTCAAGGTTTCAAATATATATTACTGTGTAATGTGCAAAGGCTGATAGGTTGAAGGACAAGGAAAACCACAGAATCCGGGGATAAATTGTCAGGAAAGGTCACAAACATGGCCAGGGGCATACACAGTACATCAGGTAATTTAGGTACAAAATCGTAAGACTGGGCCAAACCAATAAGAATTCAGGGTCATACACAGGTGAGGTATTGAAGTACACAAGGGGTCATTCACAGGATAGGTAAAGGAAATTCTGAGATCAATACATGAAGCCTCAAAGGTAATAAAAGTACAGGCAAGGTTCAGCAACAAGAAAAGATAATGACACACATCATCTCAACCAATAAGCAGCAGTTTTTTGGATAACATTCTTTAAAACACAGCACACTGATGGTGGTGAAATCGATGTGAAGAAATATCGGAGTACAAAATGTACAGCGTGGGCGGCTCTAGGGTCGTGGAGGTTGACCTGGGCAGAGAAATATTTGTTGTCCCCTTCAGCCGTCTACGGCGATATGGTATGTTCTCTATATATATATATATATATATATAATTCAGTAAAAGCCTCAACCGCCCAGCAAGAAGAAGAAGTACTTTGCATGAGAAAATGTATGCGTGCTCAAAGACCAAGTTTGATGCCTCCTTTCCACGGACTGTTGAGCTGTGTGCTCAGCAAGCAGTTACCAGGCACAAGTAAGAAGTTATCAGGCAGCAACAAGCAGTTATCAGGCAGCAACAAGCAGTTACTAGGCAGCAGTGAGCAGTTGAGAGAGTTTGAGAGGCATTTCACTGCCTATCAACAGTCTGTGGAAAGGAGGCTTAACCCTAGCAAGTCTGGCTTTGCAAATCTGGCCTAATTGACTATTCATGAGGCAATGCTCATGCAAATATGCATTTGCTTTCGCATGTCAAACTATGCAGGGTCAAAAAACCAATACTGCAAAGCGGTCGTGGAGCAGTGCATTTCAGCACTGCTAGATTTGGGCGCAGCGAGTGCCGCCATAGACTGTAATGGGAATCAGTCTATAGCGGCGCTCAGTGAGTAACGTCGGCGCCGTCAGAAGACGGAGCCGAAGTTGCTTAAAAAACACAATAATTCGACCTCCAGCAATCACTGGAAGCCGAATTATATCATTCCCCCACTATCCATGGCGGCCTGGAGGGGGAATAGTAATTATATAATAGAGTAAGTGCCTCAACCTTCAAAAAAGAAGAAGAAGTAGCGCCCTGCCCCCAGGGCTGGTCCAAGCAAGAAGAAGGGGCTGGTCCAAGCAAGAAGTAGTGTCATATTAAACCAAGGGCAAAGAGGGATAATTTGCATATTCAGTAGCAGTGCATTGTGGGTAACCACAAATGTTCACTTATAGCTGAATTATTGCAGATTTGCTTCTGTTTTAAGAAGGAAAATTACACCAAGCTTTGCTTTTTTTAGTAGGAGGTCTTTTTGGTCTCTTTTATCATCCTATACATTCTTAGTAGTTTGGGTCACCCTGAGCTGCTTGGTTACTCTGTTGTACTGGTCCAAGCCCTATCTCATACAGCCGTATCAATCCCTGCCATGTACTGATGAGGACCAAAAGTCTGAAACAGGGTGTCTACATGTGGGTTTGATATGACTGTGTAAAATTTAAAGCGATATTCTTGCTATACACCAGTGGCTCTGGGTGCTTGCTGGGCTTACTAAGCAATGTACTGATAAGGACCAAAAGTCTGAAACAGGCTGTCACATGTGGGTTTGATATGACTGTGTAAAACTTAAAGCTATAGGCTTGCTTGACTTATCAAGGGTTAAAAAAGGAATTATTTGCATATTTAGTAACAGTGCATTGTGGGTAACCACAAATGTTCACTTATAGCTGAATTATTGCACATTTCCTTCTGTTTTAGGAAGGCAAATTACATCAAGCTTTGCTTTTTTTAGTAGGAGGTCTTTTTGGTCCCTTTTATCCCCCTATACATTCCGAGTGGTTTGGATCACCCTGAGCTGCTTGGTTACTCTGTTGTACTGGTCCAAGCCCTATCTCATACAGCTGTATCAATCCCCGCCATGTACTGATGAGGACCAAAAGTCTGAAACAGGCTGTCTACATGTGGGTTTGATATGACTGTGTAAAATTTAAAGCTATATGCTTGCTATACACCAGCGGCTCTGGATGCTTGCTTGGCTTACCAAGGGGGAAAAGGGGTAATTTGCATATTTAGTAGCAGTGCATTGTGGGTAACCACAAATGTTCACTTAAAGCTGAATTATTGCAGATTTCCTTCTGTTTTAAAAAGGCAAATTACACCAATACAGTGTGCGGCATTGCAGGAAGTGACGACAGTGGAACGCACGATGGAACACGGAAGAGGTGAGTCATCCCCGCCCGCTGCCTCTTACTAATAGTGGCGGCTGCTACTGTGCTTAAGCAGGAGGGGGAGCGCACATGGGGGACCCAGGTGAGGGGGAGGGGGTTCCTGCTGAGCTTAGGCTGGAGGTAGAGCACACATGGGGGACCCAGTTGAGGGGGGGTCCAACCCCCCTCCCTGCCGCTGTGCCCAATACCCCCTTCCTGCCCTCTACCCTCTTATGCGGCGTATGGTAAGCCGCGGGTCGGCTAGTACATGATAAATGACTACATACGTTACAGACATTGTATAGACACATTTTTCTCCGGACACAATTGGTAAATTTTGCTGTATTTTGAGACTGCATTTTGCCAGCTTTCGCCGTTTCCACCAGGCACCACGTGGAGGTAGCAGCTATGCCCAGTTTTTTTTTTGTTTTGTTTTTTTTTATATTTTTTTTTATAAGTTTTTTTTTTTTTATATTTTTTTTTTTGATTCTATGTGCTTAATAAACAACTTCAAACCGGATCTATGGGGGAAAAAAAACAGTCAGAAACAACAGTGGGATGCAGCGGCTCAGCCTACACCATCACCCTCATTCTAATGACATTTCTGGACTCATTTAACAAACTAATTATCTTAGCAAAAAAGGGGAGCAGCGGCTCAGCCTAGACATAGACCATCACCCTCATTCCCAGGACACTTATAGTGTAAGTTAACAGACTATTAATCTGTGACACAAAGAGGGGAGCAGCGGCTCAGCCTAGACATAGACCATCACCCTCATTCCCAGGACACTTATAGTGTAAGTTAACAGACTATTAATCTGTGACACAAAGAGGGGAGCAGCGGCTCAGCCTAGACATAGACCATCACCCTCATTCCCAGGACATTTCTCTCAGAAGTGTGAAAAAAAAAATTAATCTTAGCAATGAGAGGGGAGTAGCAACAAAACACTACTATGAAAGACAGCAGCAGGTTTTTGTATAAAATTGTATTCAGCACAGCACCCTGATGGTGGTAACACTGAGATGAATGACAGCAACAGGCCATAGTTATGGTTTATGTGGTGGTGGTGGTGGGTGGGCAGTGAATCCTGATGGTGGGAACACCGCTGTGACGAACCAACGCTGCTTTTTGGTATATGTATATGGTGATGACAACACCATTATTAAGATCAACAGTTTTTTGGGAAAACATTTTTTTCCCATGAGCTTCCTAATGGTGGGAACACTGCTAAGAATAAAAACAGGACTAGCGATGGAGAGGGAACTTAATGTGCACCCATTCTGTCCCTTGATATGACAGGAGGACCCAAGTAGTCACTGGCAATCCAGGACTGGTTCATTTTTAGAAATGTTAGTCTGTTCACCGAATCCGTGGACAAACGGGATCGCTTATTCGTGACCACACCGCCTGCCGCACTGAATGTCCGCTCTGATATGACACTGGAAGGTGGGCATGAAAGGAGTTCAAGGGCATACTGAGCCAGCTCACGAGAGGTATCAAGTCTGGCGGCCCAATACTCCATGGGGTCCTCTGTGCGCATGCTGTCTGGTGCACTGAGTGACCCCATATAGTCAGCAACCATACGATGAAGCCGCTGCTCTTGACTTCCTGGTACTGCTGCTGCTGCAGCAGGCTGATCTGAACCATAAAATTGCCTCATGGCACCAAACAGGTCTCCTGGTCTACTGGCTCTGCTTGGCACAGACACCTGTTGCGTAGGATGAGTGAGGATAGCTGGGCTTTGAGGCATTGGAAAAGCCGCTAACAGACGCTGGACGAGGGCCTGCTGTAGCTCACCCATCCTCTCCTCCTGCCGGCTGGAAGGAATAAATTGAACAAGCTTACCCTTGCAGCGCGGGTCTAAGAGGGTGGCCAACCAATACTCTTCCCTCTCCTTAATATTGCGTATCCGGGGGTCCCTTTGGAAGCATCTTATCATGTGACCAGCCATTGGGAAGACCAGAGCCTGCTCCTCCACATCCTCCTCCCCACGTGTACTTAAAACTGTAAAATCATCCTGATGTTCATCTTGCATTACAGTTTCACCCCAACCATGAACCAGAGATGACGCACTACTCTGCTCTCCCTCCTCATCATGCTCAGGCACCTGTGGCTGAGACTGGCTGCTTTGGAGTGAGTGTTGTTGCTCCATCGCAGCAAGGGCATCCTCTCCAGCTGTCAACAGGCTAGTGAGTGACTCATCCAGAATGAACACAAGAGGGAGCACATTACTAATACTGACTTGCTCACTGCTCACTATCAGAGTAGCCTGATGGAATGGAGCCAAAACATAGCAGAACTGATGGATCATGTGCCACTCTTCCCTAGTGATGTATCTGAGTGTTGCACTTGCACCTGATCTCTGGGTGCTTTGCTCCAGGATATACTCAGTTACTACTTTTTTCTGCTCCCATAACCTCTCCAGCATGTGGAGGGTGGAGTTCCACCTTGTTGGACTATCTACCATGAGCCTGTGGGGGGGGCAGGCCATGGCGCCGCTGCAATTGAGTGAACAATGTGTTGGCAACTGAGGAATTTTTGAAATGAAGAGCGATACTCCTTGCAGTCTTTACCAAATCACTCAGGCCTGGGTAGGATCGCAAAAATCGCTGAACCACTAGGTTAAGTACATGTGCAAAACAAGGCACATGAGTGATATTGCCATTTCTAAGGGCAGCCTGCAGGTTTGCAGCATTGTCACAAACGACGTGACCAATCTGCAGTCTTCGTGGGGTTAGCCACTTCTGCACCTGTTGCTGTAGCATGGAAAGAATGTTGACTGCAGTAAGTCTGTGTTCCCCAACACTCACAAGCTGGAGCACCGCCTGACAGCGTCGGTGAGCCACATTGGTGTAACAGCGTGCTCGCTTAGCGGGGGTGGGGGTTACAGTACCAGTAGAGACATTGGCACAGGGAAATGCACAACTGTTCCCCTTGACACCACGAGGTGGTGAAACCAGATTACTGACAGGCCCAGGACCGGAACCCTCCTCCTGATTATGGAGGGTGACCCAATGCGCAGTGAATGAGAGGTAATGTCCCTGCCCGTGGCTGCTGCTCCATCCATCCATGGTGAAATGTACCCTGTCACCTATTGAATGATCAAGTGACAGGGTAACATTCTCCAGCGTGTGTTGATACAGAGCAGGGACCCCGGTCTTAGAAAAATAATGGCGACTTGGGATCCGCCATTCTGGTATTCCATACTCAAGTAATTGGCGAATAGCGGACCCCTCCTCCACAATAGAGTAGGGCAGCAGCTGCTGGGCCATAGCCTGTGCCAATAGGCCATTTAGCCTACGGATTCTACGATTGGATGGAAGTGGTGGCCTTGTCGGTCGCATTACCTCGCTGATCAAGGGCTGGGTGCTGCGAGATGATGAGGATCGTGCAATGGAGGAGGATGAGGTCTGGCCTCTGTTACCTGACTGTGTTGCAGAGGGAAACCTAGTTGAAAGAGGCGGGACAATGTCAGACGCTGGAGAAGAAAGAGAAGGCGTCGGCGAATGGGACTGTACAGTATTACTCTCTTTGCTTTTTCTGCCCTCTAGAACTTCTTGGATAAGGTTATTCTGCCTCTTGTGGTAGTTTTTTAGGTGGGAGTGTTGTGCACCTGTTCCCACGTTTGACAATTTTTTCCCTCTGCGCATCCTGACACCGCACCCTGGAATAGTACAAATTACAATCAGAGGATCAACGTTTGAGACGGTAAAATATTTCCAAATTGGTGATTTCTTCTGTGAAGGTTTGTTTAATGAGGTTACAGTCCCAGGCCCTCCAGTATGGGAGAGGGTGCCTTCAGATGAAGGCTCTGTCTGCGGCTGCTGCCTACTGTTTGCTGCACCTACACTACCAGAGGAGACCGTGTGGGCACTAGGCTGAGACGCCATTATACGCCGATGCACCCTCTTCCTCCTCTGCCGATTGGATTCATCAGAACTGGCATCACAGTCAGGGTTATAATTTTCATCCAAGAGCTCATCATCACTGTCTCCCTCTTCAGAACCCACCCCCTCATCATGAACACCAAAGGCAGGCACTTGTTGCGGGGAGACTTCCACCGGGTTTAAATTTTGCTCCCTTGACAGCTGCAATGGATTATTGGGTTTGCACGCTATGCTCTCATTATCACCTGCTACGACTGCATGCGTGATGTCAAGGTTAGCATTCTCCTCAACATCAACCTCCAGTAAACTCTGGCCATCAGGCAGATTTATGTCTGCCTGCTGAAGAGCTTCATCCACAAGGTTGGAAATATGGTCATCAAATAACAGTGCAGACTCCTCAGGTACAGGAGTTTTGGGGCCAACTTTTTGAGCAGGCATGGGTGTGCTACTCATGGTACTGCAGCTGCTAGGTACATCGTCATTAGGGGACTGGCTACTAGTGTCCCTTGTCACCCAGGCCACAATTTCATCAGCCTGTCTTTCACCAATGCGCTGTGGTGCCTTTGAAGATAAAAAGGACCGCATTAGGTTTAAGCCTCTTTTTGGTGGTTCATCACAACTGCCTGATGCTGAGTGGCCAGCACCTGCTGCAGCTGAGCCGACTCTACCTGCTGATGATGTAACCCTGCCTGCTGTGGACTGTCCCCTGGCTCGTGCAGATTGTACCTTGCCTGTATCAGACCCTCCCCTGCCTGTCACTGATTGTCCCACATTTGATGTGGAGTGTCCCCTGCCTGAGGCTGGCTGATCCCTGCCTGACAAATCACTGAACAGAAATCTTCTAGCAGTACTTCCCCTGCTTATGCCACGATCACCACGTCTTCCAGACATGTTACTAAAGTTTTGGGGAGTAGTAACACAGATAGAACTTTATTGTAGGGGATGGGCAACAGTACAATAGAAATTGTTGGAAAAAAATAAAACTAGCAAAATTAAATTAAATAAAACAATTTGAAAAGTACAAAACACGAAAATTAGAAAAAAAAGAAAAAGGAAAATAAATCCAAATAACTTCCACTGGCTCAGTGGAAAAAACAGAACTTACATACAGGGGTTATGTCGTGTCTGCCTGTTACTGACACTTAAAACAAGTACTTAAAGATAAAAACAGACAGATATATATATCACTGGCTGTTGATGAACACAGACAGAGCCTACCACTGGGTCTCTATCTGTCTGAAATAGCTGATAAACACTGAAACAAACAAATCCCAGTCTGATTAATGCCCTAAAATGGTTAAATAAACAAATGAACTTCCTCACAGTCTATAGCAATGACTAAAATAAAGCAAAATGCTAGAAAAGGCAAAGAAATTGTGTATATGAGTTCTGCAATGTGCTCTCTCTCACTCCTTCTCCTACAGAAACAACAACCCACAAAGTGAAACTGACATGGCTGCCAGATTATATGCTAGGAGGGTGGGTCAAACTACAATTGGTTGTTTAGGATGTATCTCAAAAGAAGCCTGTAATATGATTGGACAATCTCCAATACCCAGACACTTTCCTGTGTATAGTAATTACTATTGTAAACAAAATTACTTTCATTTTCAAAATTACAACCTATTTCTATTTATAGCTAACAAGTAATTACGAAATTCGCGAAATTACGAAGAAATGCGAAATTACGGTATGGTTTAACGCGAAATTACGTTATGGTTTAACGCGAAATTACGTTGTGAACGAAATGCGAAATTTCGCGTTAAAAATTACGCTTACGGTATTTTCAATTACGATTTCAATGGCAATTACGCTACCATAATTTCGCATCGTAATCGCTAATTTCGCATGCGTAATTATAGTAACGCGAAATTTCGAAAATTTCAGCTCAATTTTAGTTGGTAGCATTTCCACCACTTTGTGCTTGTACTGAGGGTCTAGTAGCGTTAACATCTAGTATAGGTCCTTCTCTGTTAGCCTTTTTATACAGGGTTCTTCAGCAGGCAGGGCAGTATGAAAGACCCCATTTGCACAAGATTGGACAACGAGGTAACCATCTCCTGTTCCTCCTCATCAAGGATGTCATCCAAAGGCTCCTCCTGCCCCCAGCCATGTACAATACGAAAGGTGACAACAAGCTTAGTGGGATGCTTGCTCTGGTTGTCATACAGATACTCATTGATGGCGCGTTCTTGTTGGAGCAGGTGTTCAAACATCCTGATCATGGAATTCCAGGGAGTATGGCTGTCTCAGATTAAGCACCTCACTGGTATGTTTCACCGCTGAACATCAGGACTTGACCTGAACTCCTGGGTACTTAGAGACAAAGCGTTGGACAATCCGATTGAGAACATGTGCCATGCAGGGCACATGCATTCACTTGCCGGATTTCAGTGCTGCCAACAGTTTGCTTCCATTGTCACACACCACTTTTCCATTATACAGTTGGTGCAGGGTCAGCCACTGATTGACCTGTGACTTCAGAGCTAACAGGAGTAGAGATGGCCCGAACGGTTCGCGGGGCATTTCCGGTGGTTCGCATTCGCCATGTAAGGCAAACTTTTCCGGAAGTTCGGTTCGCCCCATAGTGCACCATTAGGGTCAACTTTGACCCTCTACATCACAGTCAGCAGGCACATTGTAGCCAATCAGGCTACACTCTCCTGGAGCCACTCCCCCCTTATATAAGGCAGGCTCCGCCGGCCATTACACTCACTCGTGTGCCTGCTATAGTGAGAGAAGGGACAGCTGCTGGCAGACTCTCATAGGGAAAGATTGGTTAGGCTGTTATAGCCTTGTTAGCTTTCTCTTGGCTGATTAATATTGCTAAAATAGCACCCCACAACAGCTATTTTGAGAGCTAATCTTGTTTTTGTTATCAAGTTTTGCTACATGATAAAAAAAAAAAATGTAAGTGCTGTGCTGCCCCCTGGCGGTTTTAATAGACCGCCAGGGAGGTTAAGGCTGCTGCTAGCAGTGGCCGCTATACTAATTTTTCTGGTGCGTGTACATGCCTGGCTAATTCCCTTTCATCACCATGGCAGCATTACTCACGGGGTTAGTCCGCCCCTTAACCCCTACAGGACGTGTCACCATAAATTTTAGAGCCTGTGCCTACTCCGGTGCTTTTTTTTCCTGTCCTCCTACAGGACTGTCACATTAGCCTGAAGATAGCATATTGTATTTTTTTATTTATTTATGTAATTTTATTTCAGTAACTTTTAAACTTTATTTTGCGTTTTTTCCTTTTTGTCCTACCTGCTGTCTTCCTGGCAGCTAGCCACGCTTTCCTCCGAGCGTGAGGTCCTTGCCAGAAAGTCTTAGACTTGGGCGAAGGAACCCCCCCTTTCTGGGCTGGTCTTTCTGGGTGATTTAGCTGTAAACCAGCGCTACTTTGATTGGGCGGCATGGCGTGTGGCATAGCGTGCGCTCCTGGGTGGATCGCGGAAGCTTCCGGCGGAAATGACGTCACCCGATCGATCTTCCGGTGGGCAGAGCGGTTTCCCTCAAAAGGCCGGCACAGGACGCTAATGAGCAACTGCTCTTTGCGCTCTGCTCTGTGTCCGAATGCCACATTGTATACCCTGCAGCTGTCTACGAGAGGGTAAGAAATACTAATGTTTATTGTTATGATACAGACATAGCCAGTCGCAATGTATGATAGCTAGGCTAGGTTTTATGCATATGCTTGCTGATTGGTGGTAGCTTTTTGCCTGATAGTGGCATGTTTTTTATTATTTGCTTGCAGGTTTGTCCACGTGGAGGACATATTATTCGGGGATACTATTAGCCCCCGAGGCTGCTTTTGAAGGTACCTTAGGCTAGATTAGGTGTTACTGAGGTATGTTTTTTTCCCATTGTCTTATTTTAGATGTTGAAACTGTTTATTTTTTGCATAATCTGCAGAATTAGGCAACTGTGATTGATTGTGCAAGATGGAGGATAACGCTGCCGCCCATAAAAGAGATCAGCCAAACCTCAATAGGTAGGACACAGGTTTTTTTATATACATAGTCTGTTTTCTAGACAAACACCTTTTTCTTTTTAATTGGAGGTATGTGGTCAGCAGTGTATGCCAGGGAAGCTTGTCTGTGTAGTCCGTTTTTACTCTAAACCTATGGAAGAGGGGCCTGTGCAATATTTAACTACATTTGTGAAAAATTGTACAGCAATCTTTAAAGGAACAAGCAATACCTTCCACTTCAGCTGCTCAGCCAGAAGAGATACATGCAGAGGTCGAGGAGCAACCTGAGGATGAGGAGGGGCTTGCAATAGGTTTTGACTTTGCTTTAGTCACCCGGTTTGTAAAATCAGTAAGAGAAGCACTACAGTGGGAGGAGTCAGAAGAACCCCCAGTTAAGAAGAGGCGTTTTTTTTTCACACCTTAAAAAAAAAAACACGTTAACTTTTCCTTTTATGGAGGAGATCTCAGAGCTTATAGTAGATGTGTGGTCCAGACCAGAGAGGAAGGTTTCTATGAGTAACCAAATCTCTAAACTGTACCCTTTGGAGGGTGAGGTTATCCCTCAGATGGACACCCCCCCATGGTAGATGCTTCCGTAATACGGCTGGCCAAGCATGTAACACTTCCATTAGAAGATGCGGTGTCATTCAAAGAGCCATTGGAGAGAAAGGTGGATATGGATATGAGGAAAGCTTACTGTGCAATGGGAGCAGCGGCCAAGCCGGCCATAGCTCTGACGGCTGTGTCCAGAGCTTTAGGAGTCTGGACAGATAATCTTAAGGGGGCAATCCAATCTAAAGTCGATAGAAAATCCCGTGTTCGTGCTCTGGAGGAGTTCCGGCTCTCAGCTGATTTTATCAGCGAGGCAGCCATTGATATTATTAGGAACGTTTCAAGAGGGATCCTGCACACAGTAACAGCTAAACGCACCCTATGGCTGAGACCTTGGTCTGCAGACACGAATTCTAAGACAGCCTGGTGCAAGATCCCTTACGACGGGCGTAATCTTTTTGGTGCTAAAATGGATAAAGCTTTATCCAGAGTAACAGGGGGAAAGTCTGGGTTGCTCCCCCAGGACCGTCGGCAGAGAAGACAGCGGCCAGGAGAAAGAAAACCTTTTCCTACTAAGTCAAGGGACTTCAGATCACCCAGAGGTAATCAGTCCTTTCGCAGAACATGGCAGAGCACGCAGTCATTATTGGCAAAATGGTGACTCTTGGGTCTTTCAGAAGGAACCTCCACAAAGTTATTTAAAGATGACAAAAATTCCAGCTTCACCTCAGAAAAGAGAGATACTCCCCAAATACACGCAGGAACTGCAGCAAAAACACGCAATTATACAGGTTCAACCTATAGAAAGATTCAACGGTATATACTCCCCGCTTTTCTTCGTAACAAAGAAATCAGGACAGCTAACACCTGTCCTCAAATTACGATTCCTCAACAAACATCTTACAGGACAGATTCAAGATGGAATCCCTGCAGACTATACTGCCAAGCATACAACTAGGAAACTGGTTCGTGTCGGTGGATTTCGCCGACGCTTATCTACACATCCCGATCCACAAAGAATATCAAAAATACCTGAGATTTGGCGTGGGCGATACTCACTAACAGTTTCAGGTATTGCCTTTCGGTATTTGTACAGCGCCCCGAACTTTCACCAAAATTCTGGTCACGCTAGTAGCATTGCTCAGACGCAGAGGTGTTCACGTCCATTTAGACGATTTACTACTGATATCTCCCACACAGCAAACACTCCGACAGCACGGGAGGATTTTGCTCGACACCCTTCAAAGATTCGGCTGGCTAGTCAATTTCGAGGAGAGCAAGCTCCAACAGACTCAGAAGATTATATTCCTAGGAGCAGAGTTAGACACAGTCGAGAATGCAGTGAAACTACCAGCAGGCAAGATGGATTCAATTGTTTGCAAGACCATGGATATACAGCAGAAATCTCATCTCTCAGCAAGAGAGTGCCTAGCAATAATTGGAACATTCACAGCAACCATTCCGATGGTGTATTGGGCCAGATGGAACATTCATGCTTTTCAGAGGTGTTTTCTGGAGCAATGGGAGGGACTGGATTTTCAACAGCAGATACGGCTCTGCCCTGAGATGAAGTTGGAACTCGGTGGAGGAACAGAGCGAACCTCCTCAATCACCACAGGCTAGTGAGAAACAAACCACTAATAAATAACAATGGACGCAAGCCAGTGGGGATGGGAGGGCACACATGGAATTAGATTATGCCCAGGGCAGATGGAAATCGAACTGCAATTTGCTCCCAGCAAACATTCTAGAGTTGAGAGCAGCATGTATGGCACTCAAACATTTCTCCAGAAGGATCACAGGGGCAGAAGTACTACGGAGAATGGACAATACTACGGCAGTAGCGTATATTCAGAATCAGGGCGGTACACCCAGCCGTTCTCTGCTACTCGAAGTAGAACCAATTAGGATGTGGACGCAGAACCATCTAGCGTACCTGCAGGCGGTGCATATTCCGGGAGTAGAGAATATGGTGGCAGACTGAGTCGCCAGTGGTTGGACAACAAGGAGTGGACCTTGAAACAGGAAGTGTTTTGGACCATTTGCAACACTTGGGGGGGGGGGGGGGGGGGGGGAGCCTCAGGTGGACCTGATGGCAACACCAACAAACATGAAGTGCCCACTTCTCTTCGAGATACAGGTACCTGAAAGCGGCGGGCTGGGATGCCCTGTCCAATCCTTGGGAATTCAAGATATATATCTTTCCACCAACACAAATTATATACAAAGCATTGAAAAGGATTCAGCAGGAGACATCATTAGTAATAGCAAACCTTCCTTACTGGCCACGCAGGCCGTGGTTCCCACTACTTCAAAAGTTGTCAGTTGCACCTCCAATTCCTCTTCCATGTCCTCCAGATCTGTTATCACAGAACGGAATACTACATCCATACCCGCACCTCCTGAATTTAATAGCGTGGAAACCGAAAGGATCGGATTATTAACTTTGGGCTGCTGAGAGGAGGTGGTTGAAACATTGTTAATGGCACGCAAGGTTTCTACTAATCGTACATATCATAGGACATGGAACCGTTTTCTTACGTTTCTGGAGGGAAAACAAATGGATATCAACTCTGTACAGATTAATAAAATGCTACAGTTTTTACAAACAGGATTGGAGCTAGGACTGAGTCTTAGCACTTTAAAAACACAGGTATCAGCAATCTCTACTTTGACTCACAGAAGATGGGCTTTGGAACCCCTATTGATGCAGTACATGCAAGCCATAATGAAACTGAGACCACCCAAAAATAACTGGTACCCTCAGTGGGAACTTCCGTTAGTACTAAAGGGACTATGTAAAGAACCTTTCCTTCCCCTTTGTCAGTGTAGTCTGTTTAATCTAACGCTAAAAGGTAGTATTCTTGGCGGCGGTAACTTCAGCTGGAAGAGTGAGTTACTAGCATTGAGCTGCGAAGCCCCTCATACGCAGTTTTTTCCCAGACAGGGTCTAGTTAAGACCAATCGACCAATTTGTGCCGAAGGTAGCCAGCTCCTACCACTTTAACCAGGAATGGAATCTCCCAACGTTTGATGATGATAGCTTGAACACACCAGACGCATTGGATATCCCGCAGCTTCTAAGGAGGTACATAGAACTCACGAAAGACATTTGAAGACCAAAAGACTATTCATTTTACCGATTGGCTATAGGAAAGGAGAACCAGCGACTACTAGAACATTATCAACATCTTTAGTTAAGACTATCAGGTTGGCTTACAAAATTATGGGCAAGGAACTACCGGAAGAAATTTCTGCACATTCAATGAGATCAATATCAGCATCGTGGGCAGCGTTTGCTAAAGTATCGATGGAGGTCATCTGTCGCGCTGCCAACTGGTTGTCAGTTAACACTTTCATATCACACTACAAGGTTGAGCCAGGAGCCCTAACGACACTCCAATTTGGCAGAGAGGTGTCATCTGCCATAAACAGGGATACAAATTAATTTCTTGTATTATGTCCCTAGGATGTAACTAGGATGAAGGTTTTTGTTTCAATATGTTTTATATTCTGTGGAACAGATTACATTTTTTCTGCAGTAGCTATGTTTTCTGTGCTATTATTCCCTCCCTTATTGAATTATCTACTTCTATCCCGTGAGTAATGCTGCCATGGAGACGAAAGGGAAACAGAAAATTGTATTCTTACCTGTTGGTAATTTTCCTTTCCTTTCAAGATCCATGGCAGCATACGGGAATCCCACCCGGTATGATACAGTCTAGTAAAGGACTATCAAAAAAGCACCGGAGTAGGGGCAGGCTCTAAAATTTATAGTGACACGTCCTGTAGGGGTTAAGGGGCGGGACTAACCCCGTGAGTAATGCTGCCATGGATCTGGAAAGGAAAATTACCGACAGGTAAGAATACAATTTTCCGTTTTTTCTGCCTACACTGCAGCTGCAACAACAAAACAAAAAGGCATGTATATGTGCCCAGCCCATTCCCCTTCGTGATCATTACCTTGCCGTGGTGAAGGGGCTTGCGTATCACAATGAAGCAATGACCGCCGGCTATACGAGTGTCTCAGGGGCGGGTGGGGGGGGGGCACACCAAAGATAATAAGGTCGTTGCTTCATTGTGGACAGACCAAATTTGATCAACTGGACAGTCACTGTTCTATCATTGAGCTACCACAGCCTGGCGACCATATGGGCTTGAAAACCGCCACGGCCTACACTCTGGCCACGGTGCGCACCAGTCCAGCACGGCCGTCACTACGCAAACAGCTGTTTGCGGTGCATTACACAGTGAGTTTGGTGTGTCAGTGTGAAGCAGAACTCTAATTACACTCCCTGATTGATGTATACACATGCAAGATGTTTTAAAGCACGTTAGGCCTGCAATTTAGCCCTTAAAAACACTGCTTTGCGTCAAATCCAGATTTTTCCCCGGGACTTTGGGTATCTATCCCACTCATCCATGCAAAAACTCAGATGTTAGACCCCTTGAAACATTTTTTCACCACTTGTGGCCAGCATAAGTGTTTCTAGTTTTCAAAGTTTGCCTCCCCATTGAAGTCTATTGCAGTCGGAGGTTGGGGCCATCTCTAAACAGGAGTAATAAAACACGTTGGGCTCTATTCATAAAACATTTGCAGTAAAAAAAAAAAAAAGGTACTTATCCGTTAGCGGGGCGCATCCGGCAGGTGGCGCTAATTACTATTCCCCCTCCAGGCCGACATGGATAGTAGGGAAAGATGTAACTCTGGTGGAGTTTTGTCGCCACCTGCCGGATGCGCCCGGCTAACGGTTAAGTACCAAAAAAAATCTTGGAGGGAAAACACCGCATCAGTATTTTAGACTGGTGTGCTAATTCATAAAAAAGTTTACACTTGCGATAATAGGTCGGGGAATTCCCGCACTAAACTGGCGGTGCTGCTGAGTTGTTACATTTGCTGGCTGAGTTGATACATATTCTCCTGCAGAGACAGAGTTAGTATAAAGGAGGCAGCCCCAGCATCCCTTTACATGTGCATTCTTTTTAAAACTGCCTCTGTTTGCCCTGCATTTTCTCTGAATCTGTATATTAGTCTTTCTAAACAGTCTATTTAATTGCCACAGCTCAGGAGAAGTTCCAAAAAAATGTTACACATGCCAGGCTTTCTGATGTGACATATCTGAAAACAGGTAACCAAGGGGTTAAAAAACACAGCCTTGGTATTCTGGAATGCCTTGTCTGCTCTCCTCTCACTGCAGCTGCCTGAGAGGTCTGTCTCTCCATTAGCTTGCCTGTTATCCGCTGGCTTATCACCTTATCTAAACAGCTGGGTTTCTCAGCTCACATTCCGCCTGCTCTAATCTTTATGAATTAACCTTCAGTGACGTGTTGTGATATAATTTCCGCACAAGGCGGTAATTTCCCGCACTGCACAGGAATGTCCGATTTTCATGCAGAAACCGCTTTTATGAATGAACACTTTGCTAAATGGTGGGGAAAGTCAGCTGTTTTGAGCATCACCGCATGCAGGAATGCTTTATGAATAGAGGCCTTTGCCTTCAAAGGCCTGAGCGTTTATGTACACAAAGGGGATTAAATTAGCCCTTTTCCCCCTGTATTACTCCATATACAAGCTGTCTGCTTGCTCTGTTATCAGCAGGAGGGGTTTGCTTCACAATACATGTAGACCAATTCAGTCTTTTGGTTTGCATAAATATGCAGCACAATGTTCCACCAATTATCTGCAACACTATAGCGAGGGTCCCCCTCCCCCCCCAACAGTTTGTATGGGGTGTAGCTATCTCGCATATGTTTGCATCAGAAATATCCTGATGGGCAGTGTGCTTGACCAAAAGAAACTGTTTTTCTTCACGGTTTACATATATAAAAAACACCTGCCCACTAGGGGAGCTATACCATGTGGGTAAAGTCTGCCACTGATACTATTAGATCAATTATAAACCCCATAGGGGTCAGGTATTAATACATCTTCATAGAAGGTAGCTGGGTATTGACTTGAACCGAGAGTATGTAGGTGAGACATAGAAGTACAAATAGGGTGCCACTCAATGATCATTTCTCCCCTAAAGCGGAGCATCGTCAGGAGTACATATAGTGCACACATTATTTACAATATATTTACAATAGTCATCCCCCCACCATCCAACATAAACTCCCCCAGCATACAGCCCCAGTCAGAGCTGAATGTGCGGCCATTTTGCCTGCTTAAATAGGTCTCAATATCCCCACCCCCAACACTCCAGGTCCTCCCCTCCTTATACGTGTATCCCTGTTCCTTCCATACCTCCATAGCAGGCTGTGCCAGGTACAGGGCATAACGTATGTATTCCAGTGAAATGCTGGGCAAGTGATTTCCTGGTCCGTGACATCACATCCTGTGATGTCACTTCCGCTGCTCGTCTGCAGCCCCTGCATCACTTCAGTTGTGTCACATTTATGGTTTGTGGTTTTTCCTGCTATAACAAGGCTGAAGCCCCTGCATCACTTCAGTTGTGCCACATGTATCCAGTGGCTCCTAAATAGTGCATAAACAATTGTCGCATCGCTGTGCAAAATACATAATGTTGTATCGCTATGAAGTCTTTAAATGCATTAACATTACCTCTGTGTGTGTTGCTAATTATACCAATGCTAGCCCTGCATCCATATGTGTGTGTGGTTCCTGCAGCCCCTGCGTCACTTCAGTTGTGCCATATTTATGGTATTGTGGTTTTCCCTGTTATAACAAGGCTGCAGCCCCTGCATCACTTCAGTTGTGCCATATTTATGGTATTGTCAGACTCAGGGGGTACAAATCAGGAAACTGACAGATAGTGAATATTTCAGTATTATACAGAAACTCAATATAATATTCAATCCCCTATGGGGTTTATAATTGATCTAATAGTATCAGTGGCAGACTTTACCCACATGGTATAGCTCCCCTAGTGGGCAGGTGTTTTTTATATATGTAAACAGTCAAGAAAAACGGCAACTTTTGGTCAAGCACATTGCCCATCAGGTTATTTCTGATGCAAACATATGCGAGATAGCTACACCCCATACAAACTGTTAGGGGGGATCAGCAAAGACCCTCGCTATAGTGTTGCAGTAAATTGATGGAACATTGTGCTGCAGATTTATGCAAACCAAATGACTGTTGAATTGGTCTACATGTATTGTGAAGCAAACCCCTCCTGCTGATAACAGAGCAAGCAGACAGCTTGTATATGGAGTAATACAGGGGGAAAAGGGCTAATTTATAATACAGGGGAAAAGGGCTAATTTAACCTCCTTTGTTTGTGTACATGAACGGTCAGGCCTTTGAACGCAAAGTGTTTTATTGTTTATTTACCTATACAATTTATTCAGTAGTGTGATATCTAAACAGGAGTACTTGTCCGGTATGACTCTTGGATTCCAGGCAAGTCATCTCCAAGACAGAGTGACAACGTCATACCTGGGTTGTGGAATAAGCTCTAGGGAGCTGGGGATGTGCAGTTGTAGTAGAGGAGAGCACAGCAGCAGAGGAAGACTCAGCACATGAAGAGGATGGAGGAGTAGAAGGAAAAGAGGAGGTGGCAGGCCTGCATGCAATTTGTGGTGGTGACACCATCTCCACTGTAGAGCCACGCATTCCATGCTTCCCACCCGTCACCAGGTTTACCCAGTGGGCAATGTAGGTGATATACCTGCCTTGACCGTGCTTTGAAAATCAGGTATCAGTGGTCATGTGGACCCTTGCCTCAACACTGTGCGCCAGAAATGTGGTAACATGGCTCAGCACTTGATGGTACCAGTTTGGTATTGCCGTTTTTGAGAAAAAGTTATTGCCGGGTACCTTCCTCTGCAGTGTCCCAATTGCTATAAATTTTTTAAATGCCTCAGATTCCACCAGCTGGTATGAGAAAACCTGGCAGGCTAAGAATTCGGACAAGCCAACTGTGAGACGTCGGGCAAGGGGGTGACTCTGAGACATCTGTTTCATGTCTTTCACAGAAACTTGTCTGTGGGCAGATGAGCAGGAACTGGTCAAGGTGAAAGGCGGAGTGAAGGGTAGTAAAGAGTGGGCAAGGAGAGCAGAGGTAGATGTCGATGAAGAGGCTGGACCAGGATGAGGGTGGCTTTGAGTTTTCCCACATTGTGGTTCATGATAAGAGATCATGTGCCTTCACCAAGCAATTGTACTTAGGTGGAATTTGGCCTTCCAACCACTCAGTTTCTCATGGCACATGTTGTATATATGGCATTGTTGTTGTCAGAGACAGTCACACAAAACAATGCCACACTGCTGAGCCTTGTGATGAAGGCATTCTGGTGGTCGTAACAGTGGAAGTTGGCGAGCATGTTAGCTGGCTGACCCCAGGTGCGAATACATACTGTTTGCCACCAGATCCTTGCGAGTTCTCCCTACTTCAGACGCGTCTTCTCTTCCCCCCGTCTTAACTGTCCTCCTCTTGATCTCTTATTTTGGGCACCCACGTCACATCCACCAACACATCATCATCAGCTGATTCACTTGCATCTGACAACTCACAAAAGGTAGCAGCAGCGGGTACATCATCATAACACCTTATGCTCATCTGTGTAATGTCACCTGACTGAGACATATCAGCTGTAACATCCTTATCTCCATTTTCTGGCAATAGTGCTACTGCATCACTAATTTTCTACAAACTGATGTGCAAGTAACTCCTCTGACACATCAAGTGAAGTGGCTGTGGTCATAGTGGTGGTGGAGGAAGTAGTATGTTGTGGGGTCCCCATATCAGAGCAGGATGAGGATGGTGTGGCAAGGTTCCTAGCAGAAGTGGTAGAAGGGGGTTTGCTGTGTAAGCCAGTTAACTACGTCATCAGCATATTGTGCGTTCAGGGTGTGTGCCCTCTGAACCCTGAGCAATATTGTAGGGCCACAGGAAATCACAGCACCACGACCTCAACAACCTCTGCGATGTGGTCTGCCTCTGCCTGCCAATATTACAACAGCAAAAATAAACACCATGTCAGGGAAGAACTGATTGTCACTTTACTCAGGTGAAAGATGGGTTTCTGCTGTTTGCTACAAACGGACACACAATACAGGATGGCCCTGACTGTGAGCTTTATACAGGCTAGACGTGAATAATAGAGAAGAGGGTACAGTACAGGTGTGCTGCTGCTTATGGTTTAACCACTCCTGCTGCCTGGACATGTTTGTCACGCCCAGGCGGAATGCCCGCTCCCGTGCCGCCCCCGTTAGCCCAGAGATCAATGAATGGGAATATAGTTCCCATTCTTTGGGCTTGAATTACAAAAGCGTGCCTGTGAAAAGGCCCTTAGCACGCCTAAAGAGCTTTAGGTCACCCTAAGCTTTGCGCGGTGAGTTAAAGCACGCAATGTTTAGTGTCGCGCGATGCACGAGGAATGTCGCTCTGGGTGCACCAAAAATGGAGCACTACATGTGCCTATAACAGCACACGGGGTGCGCCCAAAACGTCACACGGTGCGACAATTCGGGCTCACCCGGTGTGACGTTATAGGCGACGTTCCGCGCACACCGTGCGGCGCTAAACTTTGCTCGCATTAAGTAAATGTTGTGAGCATGCTAACTACTGTAGTTAGCATGCCCAAAGCTTCTAGGCATGCTAAGCAAGTTAGCACGCTTTTGTGAATCGAGCTCATCGATCTAAGTCCTTAGCAGAAAAACCGACGGCTTCTTATCAGAGGCCGCGGTCTTTCTGAAAAAAGAAATAGTTTCCCGTCTATCTAGTGCTTCCTGGAAGTGATTTCTCACTTCTGGGACGGTAACAAAATCTCACTGTGGCCATCTTGTGGCCACATAGTAAAACTACATCTACAAACATTTTTTTAAATAAAGTAAACCCACAATATTACATTTAAAATTAAAGCGGGCCTGAACTCAGAACCCCCTCTCTGCTCTAACAGACAAGCAACAGCATAATAACCATTACACAAAAACATTTCTTTCTTACACCTGATACAAATCCTAAAATAAATCTCCAGTGTTTGTACTTCCTGATTCATGGAAGCAGACATATTGTTATCAGCCTATGCTTTCATATGGGATTATATGCCATCTCTGCCATAGACAGTCATGTGACACAGAGGAGAGATCAGATTACAATTTGTGATTAGACACAAATGAGGAGGGATTACACAGGCTAAACTCTCTAAATACACACAGGGTGTGTTTTTCTATGTATTTCTTCAGTCCTGTGCAAGAGTTCAGGTCCACTTTAACTGTTTAACTCCCACACCAGAAATTACCCAAATAAAATTTTTAATGAAAACAAAAATACAATAAAAAAACAAAAAAACAAACAAACATAAATAGTTACCGAAGGGTCTAAACATTTTAAATATGCATGTGAAGAGGGTGTATTGCGAACATTTTGAAAATTATAAGCTTGTAAATAATGATGGACGCAAACTGGAAAAATACACCTTTATTTCCAAATAAAATATTGGTGCCATACATTATGATAGGGACAACATTTTAATGGTGTCATAACCAAGATAAATGGCCAAATAAAATACATAGGTTTTATTCATGGTAGCATGGATTATTTAAAGCGTTAAATGGCCGAAAACTGAGAAATAATGATTTGTTTTCTATTTTTTTCTTAATATTCCTGTGAAAATGCACTTAGGATAAAATAATTCTTAGCAAAATGTACCACCCAAAGAAAGCCTAATTGGTGGCCGAAAAAACAAGATGTAGATCAATAACTTGTGATAAAGTTATTGGCGAATGAATGGGAGATGAAAATTGCTCTGTTGCATAAGGTGAAAAATCCCAGCGGGCTAAAATAATGAGTGACACTTAACTTCACTCAGGTGACAGACTGTAAAAAACAAAAACAAAAAAAAAACCCACACAAACAGCCCTCACCAGGGCTATTGGGGAAGGTACTTTAGGACGTGCAGCACTGTGTGCACCTGTTTCCTCTCCTACAACAGCTGAAGTGCTCTGTCTGGACAGTGGACACACAGTACAGCAATATGAATAGCAAGAAGAATAATAAACTAGCCCTTATAAGGATCAGGACGCTGTGGTAGCAGCAATAAACTGCACAGAACACAGACCTAACTACCGCTATCCCTATCAGCAGCACAGCTCTCTCCCTACACTGCTTCACACAGAACATGGGCAGACTGTTCAATGGCTGCCATGCTGGCCCACTGATGACCCGGCCGGTAATGCCCGCGTATGTATTTGGCTGGTGTTGGCTGCGCCCACTTTTTCTTACCCTAACACACAATTACTTAATAACCAAGTTTGCGAGCTTTGCGGTCTTTGACATCAATAATTTGCATTGAAATGAAACAAATCTGATTGGCTGTTTGTGGCTCCACCCCCTTTTCTGAATTTGAACCCCAGTCACCCAAAGACCAACTGTACCAGGTTTGAGGCTTGTGCCACTAACAGTGCAAGAATGGCAGCAATTAAAATTCCCCTTGAAAATCAATAGGTGAATTTTGATTGGCTTTTGTAGGCTCCACCCACTTTTCTTAACATTAATCCCAGTCACCCAGTGACCAGCCGTGCAAAATTTTAGAACCATACCTAGCGATGGACTGACCATTTCGGGCACTCGGGCATGGACTGAGGGCCTGTGGTCGGGGGCGCCAGAGCACTGTGATGAGGAGGGGAGGCAGCGCAGTGAGGGGGAGTAGTGGGCACAGCAGTTGGGAAGAGGGACGTCTCCCCCCTCTGTTACTCACCTAGGGGCTCCACCTTCCTCGCTCTCCCCTCCAGAAATCAGCTGTGTGGCATGGAGCGGTAGCGGGCAGCAAGCGAACACTTCATATTAAAGGCGCGAGTGGTAGATCTGTGCACTGCTGGGCTGGTAACGTCACTGACTAGACCAGACCAGCGGTGCACAGATCTTCCACTCGCGCCTGTAATAATGGCCACTTGTCCTGGCTACTTATACTGGGGACACCTATAGACCCGGCTACCTATACTGGGGACACCTATAGACCTGGTTACTTCCACTGGGGATACCTATAGACCTGGTTACCTATAAAGAGGGCAACTATTTTGGGGGAACCACTGCTGCCAGATTAAGTGTATGTTGGGGAACAGCTGCCAGATTGTGTATGTTGGGGAACAATGGTTCGGAACCACTGCCAGTTTGTGAATGTTCGCTGAACCGCTGCTTCCAGATTACGTGTTGTGGTGGAACCACTGCTTCCAGATTACATGTATTTTGGGTGATCCGCTGCCAGATTACCCATATTTTGGGGAACCACTGCCAAATTATGTGTATTTTGGGGGAACTACTGCTGCTGCCACATTACGATTATTTGGGGGGGGGGACCACTGCCATATTATCTGTATTTTGGAGGAACCTCTGCCAAATTTCATGTATTTTGGTGAAATGCTGTCAGATTACATGTATTTTTGGGGGAAACACTATGGCAGAGCTCAAACTTCCCTGGCAGACCTTTTACACCACTGCTAAGGTCATTTATATTTGGCCCCACCTATGACCACTCCCACATTATGTTGCGTGACTATGCCCATTTTTCAGTGTACCGCACGGCGCAGGGGTTTCAAACAATAAAACATATCCCTTGTCAGTAAAAAATAACATGAAAGGTTGCCAACACTGGTACAGGGCCCCACAATCTCCTATTGCCCAGGGCCCCATGAGTTGTTACTCTGCCCCTGACCCTACCATTAACAGTGTAAGAATGCTGCAGTTTACATTTTCCAGTGAAATTTGTATTTGTCTCCGCCCCTTTTTGGTTATAGGAATAAAAAGTATCCTATACTTTATTCCAGGTAATGTACTATGTGTGTGCCAAATTTCATTCAAATCCGTTCAGCCATTTTTGCGTGATCGAGTAACAAACATCCAAACATCCAAACATCCAAACTTTCCCATTTATTATATTAGTAGGATTAGTATTAAACAGTAACATAGGAAACATCTTACTTTGCCGCTTATCCAGGATATTTCTTCAGGATTAATGAAGAAAGTCTTCTCTCCTGTTGAAGTTTCAGTGAAAGTTCCAGCAATTTTTCTTGTAAATGTTTGGCCACCTGAGACATTGTGCAGCGTGCAGCTTGATAAGCTCAGCCGTGCAGACAGCTCTCCATCCTCGCTGTACGTTATGTGTTCCCCGCTGTGCTCTATGTAAAGAGTTTTTCTCAAGTAATTCTGCAACTTTTAATAAAAGGAGAAAAGGTAGAAGGTGGGTGCTCCCCATGGTTTCTCCACATAAAGCGATGGCGACGTGCTACCCTCAGCATGCTCTTACCTTTGCCGATGTCTTTACAAAGCTGGATCCTCCACAAGGCAATATTAGGCAGTTTCCTAGGGCCTGGAGAGAGTCTAGGGGCCTGGAAAATGCTAACCCTCAACAAATCTCACTGAAAAAAAATTGTTGACCATCGGCAGTGGGCAAAAACTAAGTTGCCTCTTGCCTTGGGCCCATTTCATATGAATCTATTTCTGGTATTAGGGTAAAACCTTTCCAGGGTTATTTCATGAGCCATGTGGTGTCATCTAGCTGTGATCCACAACATAATGCGCATAGGGTCTGTTTTGTGGTTCGTAACAGCACCACAATTAACCACTTTACCCCCACGCGTACGCATTTCTCCGTCCCTTTTTCCATCCTTTCACCACCAGGGACGGAGAAATCCGTACTTTCCGTGCTCCCGCCGCTGCCCGCGCTTCCGCTCGCTCTAGCGCGCACTCCTGCTCGTAAACACACCGCCGCCCGCTCGCTCGGAGATCAATGAACGGGAAAATCCATTCCCGTTCGTTGATCTAAGCCCCGCAATGGTCCGCTGCTTCTCGATAAGCAGCGCGATCATTGTGAAAAAAAAAAAACTTTCACAGCCTCCTAGTACTTCCTGCAAGCGTCCGGAAGGACGCTTGCAGGTCGCATTAAACAAAAAGTTACTGTTGCCATCTTGTGGCCAAATAGTAAAACTACACCCTAAAGCATTTTTCACATACAAATAAATGCGTTTTACACAAAAAATTAACTCCTTACCTCCCACACTCCCCATTTTTTTTTTTTTTTGTAATAAAAAAAAAAAAATTACAATAAAAAAAAAATACATAAATAGTTACCTTAGGGACTGAACTTTTTAAATATTTATGTCAAGAGGGTATGACACTGTTACTTTATAAATTATGGGCTTGTTAATAGGGATGGCTGCAAAACTGAAAAAAATGCACCTTTATTTCCAAATAAAATATTGGCGCCAAACATTGTGATAGGGACATAATTTAAACAGTTTTATAACCGGGACTAATGGGCAAATACATATCATGGGTTTTAATTACAGTAGCATGCATTATTTAAAAACTATAAAGGCCAAAAACTGAAAAATAATATTTTTTTCCCCACATTTTTTTCCTATTTTTCCATTAAAACACATTTAGAATAAAATAATTCTTGGCATAATGTCCCACCTAAAGAAAGCCTAATTGGTGGCGAAAAAAAAACAAGATATAGTTCATTTCATTGTGATAAGTAATGATAAAGTTATAACGAATAATTGGAAGGACCGCTGAAAGGTGAAAATTGCTCTGGTGGTCAAGAAGTAAAACCCCTCAGTGGTGAAGTGGTTAACATGTAAATTGCGGTGTGGTTTTTAGTGTGATTTGTTTTCGTTAGAATCGCAATTTCTGCCCTGTACAATTTTTTGTGTGATAGGCTCCTACACCCGATGGTTTGTATAGAACTTTGCAATCAATCACAAAAATGGTATATAGATTTCAGCTTGTGATCTAGTGCCCAGTCTGACAAGTACAGAGCAGCAACACTATAGGCAGATCGGACCTCCATAGACTGGAACCTGGAGGAGGCAGGCAAGCAGTGACTATGAATCTCCATGCTCTGCTCATTAACACAGGGTGGGGGGGAGGGTGGGAATAGGGGGGCACATCTGGCTACTATACTAGGGAGGGAGGGGGTTTGAGAGAACATCTGGCTACTGTTCTGGATAGGGAGGGGGAGGAGGCACATCTAACTACAAACCTGGGGTGGGAGGTGTGATTAGGGGGCACATCTAGCTATGACACTGTGCATGGATTAGGGGGGACATCTAGCTACAAACCTGGGGTGGGAGGTGTGATTAGGGGGCACATCTGGCTATGACACTGTGTATGTATTAGGGGGAACATCTGACTACTGTACTGGGGAGGGGGGTTAGGGGGCACATCTATTTAATATACTAGAGAGGAAGGGGGGATTAGGGGGCTCATATGGCTATTATACTGGGAGAGGGGATTAGAGGGACACAGTTGGCTACTTTACTGCATAGTAAAGAGGATTAGGGGGCACATCTGGCTGCTATACTGGAGAGGGAGGGGGGTTAGGGGGCACATCTGGCTGCTATACTGCAGAGGGAGGGGGATTAGGGGGCACATCTAGTTACTATACTCTTTGGAGTATAAGCTCCAAAGAGTTATCAGCTCAGCGGAAAGGACCATTTGCTCTCCTCTGCCACCTCTAGACCTCCTCTACACTAGTGTTGGGCGAACAGTGTTCGCCACTGTTCGGGTTCTGCAGAACATCACCCTGTTCGGGTGATGTTCGAGTTCGGCCGAACACCTGATGGTGTTCGGCCAAACCGTTCGGGTTCGCCCGAACTACTCAATGCCCGGCTGAACAGGGCCGAACAGGGCCCCTGTTCGGCCGAACAGGGCCCTGTTCGGCCGAATACAGCCCCCCTATGGGGTCGCAGGCATAAGGGGGGAGCATGCCCCCATCGCGGGGGGGGGGGGTCGGAAATTCCACCCACCCCCTCCGCTAGCGTTTTCCCCCCTCTGCCCGCTTCCCCATAAAAAAGTTGGCGTAAAGTTAAATATTACCGGTGGTGGCTGCTGCAGTGGCTGGCTGGCAGTGGTGTGAATGAGGAGGAGGAGTCCGAGTATGACGCGTTGAGGTCGGGCAGCGGGCGGTTCAGCGGTAGTACCCTTGTGGTACTTCCGCCCTTTCTCTGACCTCACGTCCTCTACGTGATGACGCATACGAGGGTACGCGTCACGCGGGCAGAGGGGGGAGCGCTAGCGGAGGGGGTGGGGGGAATTTCCGACCCCCCCCCCCCCCCCCGCGATCGGGGCATGCTCCCCCCTTATGCCTGCGACCCCATAGGGGGGCCGTATTGCGGCATGTTCGGGTCCCTATTGACTTGCATTGAGTTCGGGGTTCGGGCCGAACATGCCGAACATCTGGCCCATGTTCGGCCTGTTCGGCCCGAACCCGAACATCCAGGTGTTCGCCCAACACTACTCTACACCACCAAAATGAAAACAAGGGCTAACAGGATCTCCCAGGACCCATCCCACCCAGGCTGCTGCTTCTTTAAGCTCCTTCCATCGGGCCGACGCTACAGGACCATCCGCCCGAGGACTAACAGGCATAGGGACACCTTTTTTCCCCAAGCAGCCCTCCTGCTGAATTCTGGCCTCTCGTCGGTGCGCTAGGCGCTTTTCAGGTCATATTAACCTGCACTCCTTGGTAGAACTCTACTCAAGGTGTGGTACGAAGTTACTTATCCCTGAGCAGCACAATATCCAAACCCGCAGGGCTTCCGTAAATGAGCAAAACACATATTGTACTGCATCGACCGACTAAAACTGTGTGTTACTGCATGTCTTGCTTATCTTGCTTATCTTGCTTGTATTGTATGTTATTGTCTTATGCCTGTCTTGCTTGTACTATGGCTATTGTCTTATGCCAATCTCTGTCCTTGCTATTGTTGCCACTGCCATGTGAACCACAACCAATTCCGGGTACGACCTCAAAATAAAGATTCTGATTCTGATATACTGGGGAGGGAGGGGGATTAGTGGGCACAGTTGGGTACTATGGTGGAGAAGGAAGGGGGATTAGAGGACACATAAGGCTGCTATACTGGGGCGGGAAAGGGGGGATTAGGGGGCACATCTGGCTACTATGGTGGGAATTAGAAGGCACATGTGGCTACTATATTGGGGAGGGGATTATGGTGAACATTTAGCTTCTATACTGGGAAGGGATGGAATTAGGGGGCCCATATGGCTATTATACTTGGACGGAGACATTAGGTGGCACATCTGGCTATTATAATTCAGAGAGGGGCTGCCATATATTGTATATGAGCACATCCAAGGCCGGCGCTACCATAGAGGCAAAGGCCTACAAGCTCTGGGGCCCTGGGGCAGCTGCCCCCTTTGCCTCTATGGTATAGTGGCTACAAGAGGGAAAAAAATTCAAATCGACCTTATAGTGTTTGAGAAAACTGATTTTAAAGTTTCAAAGGAAAAAAATACACATTTAAAAACCTGCCGACTTTAATGGTTAATAGCAAATCCACCTTAAATGCTAGAAACCCTAAATTTGCAGGATATGTTAAGGAGATCATTGGGAATAAGAGGAAAAAACTATTTTTCAAAAAGATCTTATAGTTTTTGAGAAAATCGATTTTAAAGTTTTGAAGGAAAAAAGTATACTTTTAAATGCGGTAAATGTCACTTTTAGTAGCAAACTCAACGGTAGTGTAATTTTACATGCATCAAAAGAAAGAGCAATAAATTTCCTGACGGGGTTTCCAGGGGGTCTATACGCAGCCACAGCGCTTTGGCCAGGGATCGCTATACTGCCGCAATATGGCTGTATGAAGATCCCTGGCATTTTTTCCTATTTTCCCATTTTTTTTTATGTTTAGAGTGCGGGAATTTTTTAAAACAAATTATGTGGGGTCCCCCCTTCTGAAACTTTTTAACCCCTTGTCCCCCATGCAGGCTGGGGTAGCCAGAATGTGGAGCTCTGACCGATTGGGGCTTCACACCCTGACTATACCAGCTGCAAAAAAGGTCCCTTAATGCAGATTTTTGTTCTGGGGTATCTGTTGGGGGGGGGGGGCAGGTTTATTTTGCCATGGGGCCCCATTGTGGCTTAAACCGGCCCTGAGCACATCTGGCTATACTGGGGGTATGTTTGCTATCTATACTAAGATGTGTACAATTTGGGGGGGGGGGGGCTACTTTGGAATCTCCACCTCTAGTGCTAAAGATCCTTGTCCTGACATGCAACAACAGGTTAGAACATGAGTGCCTAATCAAGTGCTACCTCCTGATAACTGGTGTAAGGAGCCTAAGCTCTTTGTCAGTTAAGGCTATTTGTGAATTTCAAAAAGGGAAACAAATTCAGAAAGGTAGGGATCTGAATAATCTCTATTTTGTCTATGCTGAGTGTGAGAAAATGAGACTTGTAAATGGCTTTTGAGTAAAGTAGTAAGTGTTAAGCAGACCTTCCTGGCCACAACTATCCCAGCTCTACAACTTACCGTCCCTCTGTAGCCATGAACCCTGGATCCCTCCACCATCTGCATTTCCTGCACGGCATACACCAGAGAATACACTGCAAGGTAGATAGAGTAGAAACTTCCATACTTATAATTAACATCAAACAGCCTCGTAGTTAATGGAGATAAAGTGTCAGGGCAGTGCTCAGTCTCGACATTTTCTTCATTGTCAAGGGGTTGTAAATAATTTTTCTTTCCCACATTTGTAGTATTGCAGCCAAAATAAAAGAAGTAGATGTCCTCAAGTAAAGAATCTCCGGGGTTATTGAGTTTGTTGACATTACGAAACATCTCCTTTATGCCAGGAATCTCTCTCTCCTCCATAACGAAGACCAAACTACAGTTAATAGTTTCTGGAGATGCCAATAAAAGCATTGAAACATCTATAAATGATTCAGGGAGAATAAATGTTATGTTTTGCTTGCTTAGCAACTCTGACAATGTTGGAGCTTCAAACTCAAATCTCCCCCACACTATTGCCACCTTGGACCTGTGATTCTGAATTTCCGTAATTTTATCCAACAATAGGAGCGCATTTAGTATAGGGTCAGTCAATAGTGGCAAAACATACTCAACGCAGATCCCATTTCTGGCCAACTCTCTTGTCAGTTCTACTGAATCGTACTCCGCTCTGTCACTGATCAATATAAAGATTCCAACCCAATTCCAATGAAAGTGTTTCAGGCAGAAAATAATGGCTTCCAATCTGAAGTGATCATTTGGCCCAGTGTTAAAAAAAGATTTATAAATGTTGTTATCTCTTGAGAGAGAATGTCTGGCTTCATAGCTGATCTATGGTGCATACAGAAATAATATTAATTCTGTGATAGAATTTATTTTCTGGTATCTGTACAGAACTAGTGAATGTGGTTGGGACCAGCACCTGGACCTGCACGTGGAGATCAAGTGCAGATTGTACTCAGTGAGGATCATAATTAGCTAATTACGATTAAATGAAATCTCATGTACATTTTCGGAATTACGTCTATGTGTAATAACAAATTTGTTAATTCAATGATGTTGTATATTCGTTTGTAATTATGCATGATTTTATGCAAAATTTCTTGCTGATTTTGCTGGTGAATAGCAAAATCCCCTTATATGTGTCATAATTAAGGAGTTAGCAGCCGCGGCGGATAGCTCTACCACCACGGCTGCCTCTCCTCCTCTGCCTCCCGTGCCTCGTGCATCTAGCATGCCGAGGACGGGTTTATCCACAGCCCACAGGGTCGCAATAGGGCGTGTGCATGCGCATCGCCGTGAACTTTATGCTGGGAGGAGAGGCGTCAGCTGACCGAAGGGTCGGCTGACGTCACGGGAAGCGCCGGCCGCTCCTCATTGGCTGGGCGGCGGGGGCGTGCCTCAGGGACTCCTCAGCTTCAAAAGAGCTGAGGAGTCATTCACAACCCGTCTGCTGTTGCGATCACTTAGTGCTAGCGCTCAGACCTAGTTAGATCTGGTGTGCTTTGATCCGGGAGGAAACCGGGGATTTCACACAGCTTAGGATTGTGCTTTATTACTGTTGATAATCTGAGTTTGACTCTGGCTCGTTCAGACTACTCTTACTCTCAGTGATTCTGTACCTTTGCACATCTGACCTAGTTGCTGACCCTGCCTGTATACCGTTCTGTCTTTGTCTCCTGAATCTGTACCTTTGCCCATCTGATCTAGTTGCCAACCTTGCCTGTCTATCGTTTTGCCTCTGCCTCCTGCATTTGTACCTGATTTGCCTGTCTGTTGCCGAATCGATTTAGTCTGACCTCTCTACTCTCACCAGGGAGCCCTTGTCTCTGGTGAGGGGCTTCGTACTGTTAGTGCCCACCAGCTCCTCTGGTGAGGTCTTGTTAAACCTATCAGTACTTACTGTTTGCACCAATCACTACATACAGTGCAATAAAGTGTGACTAAGGTCACGGTCATTCCTGAGTGTTGCTATATTTGTATTATTGGTGATTCTGCAGATCACCATATAAGCAGATATAGTATCTGCATTTTTTGGTGATACTGCAGATCACCAAATAATCAGAACTTTGTATTTGCTGACACCAATTGTTACAATATGCTATTGTTACCAAAATTCTCCTTATGCTAAGGAGAATGGTGGGGAGATGCCAATTTTTTTTTTTTATCTGTTTACAAAAAGACCTTGTAGCTTTTGAGAAAATACATTTTATAAATGCAAAGAAAACCGGTGTTTAAACTCAGAAAAATTACAGTTTTTCTTTGTTTTTCAGTTTTTACAGTTTTTCTTTGTTATTTTTAAAATCATTTTTCTGAAACTACAAGGTCTTTTTGAACAAGTCTTTTTTTTGAATGTGTACGCACTATTCTCCTTAATATACTGTATGTAGCAATTGTGGTAGCAATGTATGGGGGCTTTGCTATTCACCACCAAATTCAATACGAAATTGTGCATACGTTATGTGTAAATTCATGCGTAACTATGAATGCTTACAGTTACATACAAAATTAATTATGCATTTCCCAAAAATGTTGCATTGCTGTTACGATGCATAATTGAGAATTACGATGCATAATAATGGATAAGCGTAATTACTGCTCATCACCAATTGTATTATTCCTACTGTACACAGTGACATTCCACCATTCTAGGGACCACAGAGGGCCCATTTTCTACACAGTATGGACCTTGGGACTCTTCTGAAAAAAGCTGCTGTACCTATTGTATATTTTTGCACTTTTTTTGGAATATTAAAAGAAAAAAAGCAGATCATCATTGCTGGTTTCCTGATATTTTCGTCTCTGCTGATACATATCCTTGTATTCACTTATGATTTGAATTGGTGAAGTGGTACACCATTAAACATATATGTTTAATAATTATCTCCCAAGATAAGCAATTACAGAGCTCAGACAGTTTCAGGAATTTACTATTTATTGTATTACAGTGGCAGAATACATAGGGAGATCTGACATAACGTTCTGGTATGGCCTCCATTTGTCACTTTGCATTACAATAACTAGCCGCTCACAGGTTGGGCGCAGAGTGACCCAAGTCCCACCTTACTATAGCTAATTTAGGGTTAAGGAGAGTGATAACCATGATGGTAAATTTCTTTTGCAAGTAATTCTGCTTATTTTTCATAATTACAATTCTGCTCGTATTAGCAAAATCATTATTGGAAAAAAATTCATGAAATTTTGTGTAATTACAACTACAATTACAATTATTTTTGCAGTAGCTAATTTGTAATTATATGCAGTTTCATGTAATTATGACCAATTTTCCCGTAATTTCATGTTATTTATTGTAGTTCCATGAAAATGAATTGTAATCAATAGTAAAGCTGAATATGATACATTTTCACATAATTACAATAAATCACAAAATTATGCACAAATTACAAGTTATTGCAAAATGACAATGCATCATTACCAATTGTGAAAAAAAAAATAATTATGAGTTCGCCAAAAATTACAAATTATGATTTTGCAACATAATTGCAGATTAGGATGTGAAATTATGCATATGCAAAATTTCACCTCATCACTAGTAGAGGATGGCTAAAGGTGCGTACACACATGCGACTATAGTCGTTTGTAACGATCGTTCCCCGATCTTTACCAACGACGATCGTTACAAAAAACGAACCACCGACTATTAAGGCAAACGACGAACGAGCCAAATCGCTACAAAAGAAAGTTCTGTCTCGGCGGATTTTAATCAACGACGATCGTTTGCAAAAGTAGTACATCGTTGGAGAACGGTCGTTAGTACTAGGCTTGACATGCGCATTTCACTATTTCTCCATGAAACTTCTCATTTTTATGCGCAGGCGCAATAGTTGCTTTCTGTGATGTAACGTTCATTCTAACGATCAGATCGTTACACACATTTTAAAACTAACTTTACTTAGGTAGTTCTTTCATCAATTAAAAGTTTGTTCGTCGTTCTCAACGAACGATCGTTGTCGCATGTGTGTACGTAGCATAAGGCCCAGTTCACAGGATCTGGCCATAAGGTTCCGGTTTCCATTCCGCTGAATGGACGAAAAAAAAAAAAAGAAAAAATGCTGCATGACCTAATTTCTTTAGACCTTTTCACTCAGCAGAATGGAAACGGAAGGTTTTGCAGCACAATAGGAACCTATGGAAAGCGGAGGTTTTACAAAACACTGGCTGTAAAACGGACCGTTTTCCAGGATCCAGAAGGCCGGATCCGTACTTCCAGATCCATAAAAAAAAAACACAGATGTAAACCGGGCCTTAGATTGGCTGAGAAGATTCCTGTTTATGACCATAAGAAATGCAAATACAAAATGATAATGTTCTTTTTGCGTTCATTTTCACAACACTAATTTTAAAGAGACTCCGTAACAAAAATTGCATCCTGTTTTTTATCATCCTACAAGTTCCAAAAGCTATTCTAATGTGTTCTGGCTTACTGCAGCACTTTGTACTATCACAGTCTCTGTAATAAATCAATGTATCTTTCCCCTGTCAGACTTGTCGGCCTGTGTCTGGAAGGCTGCCAAGTTCTTCAGTGTTGTGGTTCTGCTATGAACTCCCCCTTCCAGGCCCCTCTATGCACACTGCCTGTGTATTATTTAGATTAGGGCAGATTCTCTCTTCTCTCTTATCTTTTACAAGCTGGATAAATCGTCTTCTGAGCTGGCTGGGCTTTCACATACTGAAGAATTACAGACAAGGGCAAAGCTGTTTGCAGGAAGAAAAGAGCAGCCTGAAACTTCAGTGCATGAGAGCAGAAGGGGGAAAGAAACACACAATGATCTCTTGAGATACAAAAGGAAGGGTGTATACAGCCTGCTTGTGTATGGATGTATTTTCTATGTGTGGACATACTGTACATCAACCTACTTCCTGTTTTGGTGGCCATTTTGTTTGTTTATAAACAAACTTTTAAAAACTGTTTTTAACCACTTTTAATGCGGCGGGGAGCGGCGAAATTGTGACAGAGGGTAATAGGAGATGTCCCCTAACGCACTGGTATGTTTACTTTTGTGCGATTTTAACAATACAGATTCTCTTTAAATTCAACTTTTGAGCGAAAATGCCATCGAAAATCATTTTGTAGCAAGTTTGTTTCATTTTTTCTTATGCTAAAAAGAACCGATTTTGTACTTTTTGTAAATTTTTTCACTGTAGAAATGACGATAGTTTGCGGTTTTTGTGAATTTTTGCAATTTGTTTCCCTTGTTCATTTTGCAAAAGTACATTGTGTTTTCCTGAATATTTTCTCAAAATCGAAGATGACATTTTCGATGCGAAAATTACTCTGGCGAAAAATACGCAAGCAACATTATTTATGACATGAGCCTTGACAATGAATACTGCTAGAACTGAAAGGTAAGGCATAAGAAGGGTGCTGTGCAGAAGGACTATATGGAGAAAGAGGAGAGTCATTTACAGTAAATTGCTCCCCAGGCAGAATACTCCACCGCTCATCCATAGTATTAGCTCTATATTATTTCTGCATAAAAAAGCATTCCCTCCTTACCGTTGTGTAGCCATACATCCCAAATAATTCCGGCATCACATTATAATCAGTAACAAAGCCGATGACTTCTCCGTGGTTCCTGTGAGCGTAGTTTGGAGCCTCCAGGTCAGGTCCAGATAAAATGTTTAATGCACCATGTAAAGAATGCATGAGATTCCCACAAGTGTTGTAGACAATATAACCCAATGTGGTGTTAGGAAGAATATCGGGATGTGCATCTATTGATTCAACGAGGTGCATAAACACCAGGAGGTCGGCATATTTCCTTATACTTGGCCTGTTAAAGTTGTAGAAAATGCTTAGCCAGCAGCATAGCACAAAATACACAAGTACAAATGAATTTCCACGAGCAGCCATCGTAAGCTCCTCCCACTAATGCATTTGACAAAGATGTTTGCTTCATCGAGGTGTGACATCTGCAGGAGATGGACTTTGCTTACCAAGTAAAAAGACTACCTACAAGTGCTACTCAAAACCCTGTCAAATATAGGTTACCTAGTGAATTAGTGAAAGTGTCTATTAGGGCTGTACATATATATATATTGCCAAAGACATGCACCATATACAGTAGAAGTCTTCGATGTTTAGTTAAAAATAAAAAAAAATGTAAGTGATAGTAATGGTAAAATTATAATATACTATCTTGCCACAGGTGGGTAAATCAGGGCCACAAAGTGTTACAACCCCTTGTAGAAGCTAAGCCAGGTACACAATGTACTGTAGCTTATTAATTTCAAACAATACAGATTACCAGGCAGTCCTGCTTATCCTCTGCCTCTAGTACTTTTTAGCCATAGACCCTGAACAAGCATGCAGCAGATCAGCTGTTTCTGACAAATATCTGACTGTATTAGCTGCATGTTTTTTTTTTTTTAAGATGTGTAATTCAGACATTACAGAGGCTAGAATGACAAGCCTGACAGCCAGGCAGCTGGTATTATTAAAAAATAAATAAATATGGCAGCCTCCATATTACTCTCACTTTAGGTGTCCTTTAACTCCATGCTCAAGAGAGTTAAGGTAGAGGTGGGTGATTCTCATCATTATCATCATCATTACACAAAATATTGGAACTTTAGGCACAATTTTGACATTCTTCATTAACCTCCCTGGCGGTATGATAAGTGCGGCTGCGGGAGGGGTTTTTTCACCTTTTTTTTTTTTTTTTAGCATGTAGCTAGCCTAGCGCTAGCTACATGCTTACCCCCTCCCTGCGGCGTCCCCCCATATTTACAGATCGCCGCCGGCGCCGCTTGCCCATAAGGAAATCCCGTTCTGAACGGGATTTCCTTGATTACTTCCCCCGTCGCTGTGGTGACGAACGGAGTGACGTCATCGACGTCGCCGACGTCGTGACGTCACAGGGAATCCCGATCCACCCCATAGCGCAGCCTGGCGGCGATTGGCCAGGCTGCGCAAGGGGTATGCGGGGGGGCTGTATCGCGGCGGGTAGCGGCGCATCGGCGGTGGGCAGCGGCGATCACAACAAACACGCAGCTAGCAAAGTGCTAGCTGCGTGTTTGAAAAAAAAAAATTATGCAAATCGGCCCAGCAGGCCTGAGGAATCCTCCGCAGCGGCTTACCCCGTGTCCAGCATGGGGTTACCGCTAAGGAGGTTAAAGTGGATCGAAGATGAACTTTTACTCATTGCATAATTGTGTTCCTTTCCTATTGTTTATAGGGCATTCCTCAAGCCAAATACTTTTTTTTAATACTCTAATTCCCTATAATTTAAAAAAGCCTCGCCCGCAGCTTCTCCAAAACGCCAAGGCACTCAGACCCATGTAGCAAGGGCTTATGGGAGCTCAGTCTGAGGAGGAGGAAGTTACTAGCCAGAGATTTCAGAGGCAGAGGGGAGGGGGGAGTGAATTTTTCACAGGCTGAGGGGTGGAGATGCAGTTGCAGATTACCTGTGTAATGATGACAAACAGAACATGGCTGCCCTCATTGTATCGCAGGAATACATCATCATAAACGGTTTACGCTGTTCACAGCCAGATTTGCTGTGTAAACTATCTAAACTTTAGATAAGATATGTAGACAAGTTACTTGTTATAGTTAGTTTCTCATCTCGGATCCGGTTTAAGGGGTGTACTCACTTTTGTTGCCAACGGCATTAATGGTTGTATTTTGAGTTGTTTAGCTGGGACAACAAATTTACAGTCTATTTTATATATAAACGTGTCATATCTTCAGTGCTGTCCCATGAAAAGATATGAAAAATACTTTATTATCCAAATATGGTACCAAAACTGGTTGATTAAGATTTTGTTTTTTTAGGACCACACCAGTAAAAAAAAAATAAAAAAAAAAATAACCAAATAAGCAGTTGAAATTTGATAGAACTGAGAGGTTTTGGACAAGTTCATCTCCTTGTGGGGGATTCTCAGGGTTTTCTTTATTTTCAGAAGGAAAATGTTTATGAAACTAAGTAACTGCTTATTTTTTCGCTGGAGTGGTCCTTCAACACTTGGAAGTTCAATAGAAATCTCGTGAATCTGCCACCAAGGATTTTGCTCATCTCTAATATTTACAAAAGCAGCCTCTGGTGGTGGTACCTTCCCAGCTCTGGACCTTTGATACAATCTTAAAGTCTTTATTCATTAGAAATGGCCAGAACAGTTCAGTGCACCTGTGTGTGTGTGACTGCTGCATATTTGTAATACAAGTCCATACATACCTGTTCATGTTAATTGCACCTGTGTGACAGCACGCAGTGTTATATACCAGTTACTGCATACCTGTTCAGTGCACCTGTGTGTGTGACAGCTGCACATTTGTAATAACAGTCCATGCATACCTTATCACTGCACCTGTGTTACAGCTGAACATTGTATTGATACCAGTCTGTGCATACCTGTTCATGGTTCCTGTGTGTGTGACAGCTGCACATTGTATTGATACCAGTCCGTGAATACCTGTTCACTGCACCTGTGTGACAGCACACAGTTTTATATACCACTCACTGCATACCTGTTCACTGTACCTGTGTGACTGCACATTGTATTAGTCAAGTCAGTGCATACCTTTCACTTCATCCCTTCCAATATGGACAAAACAGGCAGAGGCAGAGGCAGAGCCAGAGGGAGGCCATCCGGCAGGTCTGTTTGAGGTTATGCTGTCATGATTTTGTGCGGTACAGTCTTCAGAAGGCACGTGCCATCAACCCCCAATATTGTCAGGACGTAGTTGACTATTTAACACAGAACACCTCATCTTCCTCAGCTTCCGCATGGAACCATGACATGTGTTTCTCCTCCTGCTCTGATTCTGGCACCCCACTTAACACTCAGTCAGCAGCCACCAAAGTGCCATCCGCCCAGGGCTCAGCGGTGTGGAAATTTTTGTGTGTGTCTGCCTCAGATGAGAGCAATGCCATCTGTACTCTCTGCCACCGAAAATTGAGCCGTGGAAAGATCAAGACCCACGTAGGGACAACTTCCTTACGAAGGCACATGATGACAAAGCACAAACTGCAATGGGATGACCACCTGAGGAAAAGTAGCACACAAAAGCTAAGCCACACACCGCATACAAGGCCACAATTATTTATCAAAAAAGACGATATCTAAACTGTACCATGATGAAGTGGTCATCTCTGGCACACAGCGTTGGGTCAAGGGTCCATCTGACCACGTGGTCTGCAAAGACCACGTGGTCTGACTAAGTGGTCTGCAAAGTCTGCCCGAAGACTAAGTCAGTCCCCACACACAGCATCTCTGCCTGAACGCTGTGTGACTGTCTGCCCCAAGACTAAGTCGATCCCCACACAGCATCTCTGCCTGCAGGCCACTTGACTGCCTTCTCCGCCACCACCAACAGGGTCCAGGACTCCAGGTGGATTCCTAAATTTTTAAGGCCACTGCTAATTTTTTTTCTGGTGCGTGTACATGCCTGCCTAATTTTTCTGGCTGCACTGTGGCTGCAAGAACAACACAAAAGGCATGTACATGTGTCAATTCCTCTTCATGAACGTTACCTTGCCACGGTGAAGGGGCTTGCGTATCGCATTGAAGCAATGACCGCCGGCTATATGAGTTGGGGGGCACACCCAAGATAATAAGGTTGTTGCTTTATTATGGACAGACCAAATTCGATCAGCTGGACAGTCACTGTTGTTCTATCATTGAGTTACCTCAGCCCAGCGACCATATGGGCTTGAAAACCGCCATCGCCTGCACTCTCACCATGGTGCGCACCAGTCCAGCACGGCCGTCACTACACAAACAGCTGTTCGCGGTGCATTACACAGTGAGTTTGGTGTGTCAGTATGTAGCAGTACACTAATTACACTACCTGATTGATGTATACACATGCAAGATGTTTTAAAGCACTTTATGCTTCAAATATAGCATTCAATGTGATTTCTGCCCTTAAAACGCTGCTGTGCGTCAAATCCGTAATTTTCCCCGGGACTTTTGGTATGTATCACACTCTGCCATGCCCCCCTCTAGGTGTTAGAACCCTTGAAACATCTTTTCCATCACTTTAGTGGCCAGAATTATTGTGTGAAGTTTTGAAAGTTCGCCTGCCCATTGAAGTCTATTGCGGTTCGTGTGAACGCAAACTTTTTTGGAAGTTCGCGTTCGAGGTTCGTGAACCTAAAATTGGAGGTTCGAGCCATCTCTATTTTTCATACAATATGATCTCTAACACATAATGCATTACAATAATTTTACTAATACTATAAATTGGAAAGTTCGGATGTTTGGATGTTTGTTTCTCGGTCACGCAAAAATGGCTGAACGGATTTGAGTGAAATTTGGCACACACAAAGCACATTACCTGGAATAACATAGAGGATACTTTTTATTCTCATAACTCTCATGTATTTGGCCGTAGAAAAATACAAATTTTACTGGCAGAATGTAAATGGCAGCCATTATTACACTGTTAATGGTATAGTTCTCAAACTTTGCACAATTGGTCGCTGGGTGACTGGGATTAATATTCAGAAAAGTGGGTGGAGCCTACAAAAGACAATCAAAATTCACCTATTGATTTTCAAGGAGAATATGTAATTGCTGCCATTCTTGCACTGTTAATGGCACAAGCCTCAAACCTGGTACAGTTGATCATTGGGTGACTGGGGTTCAATTTCAGAAAGGGGGTGGAGCCACAAACAGCCAATCAGATTTGTTTCCTTTCAATGCAAATTATTAATGCCAAAGACTACCAAGCTCACAAACTATTTATACTTACAAATGAGCCCTAAACATCCTCCTGTTTAAATCACCAGAAAGATATGTAATTCCTCACAGGGAGTACGTAACAAACCCTTTACGAGAGGGAACTCGGGTCCTCGACACACATTAGCAATAATATTCACAGCAAAAGAAAAAAGTAGTTCCTCATACTGTAGTATGTCAAAAAATATATGGAATCACCACTGCATCTTCCTCATAGAAATATCTTTATTATGAAAAAATAGGAATTCAATTAAAATCAATTAAAAACACACACAAAAGACCATCGTGCCCACAATTAACAATCAGAGTCCCATGGCCATTTGTCAGATCAGCAGTGCAAAGGTCCCACCACAAAAATGACGCACCCCGTAATGTGGAAGAAATGGTGGGACATAGGATCAAAGGACCGCCGCTCAGACAAATAAGGGGTCAACCAAATAATCATAAGGCTCGAAAAACTATCAAAGCATGAATAGAACCAGCAATAATAAAGTGACAGTGCAATAAATATAAATACATGAGTGTATAAGGAGGCAATATAAATCCCCATATGCCATTAGGGGATCAATAATACAGAAATCCTAAAAGAGTTAGATAAGTGTTGAAACCTGTAAAGCCAAGTAAAGACTCCCATGTACCAAGGCGAAAAAGAAAACCGTGTGAACAAGGGAAAAAAAAAAACCACAGAATTAGGTTAAAACGTGCACCACGTGCACAGAAACAATATGGAAAGTGCGTGTGAATAAGCAAAAAAAACAACAAACAACAAACCGTGCAAAGTAGGAATAGTATGAGACCTGTAATAAAAAGAGCAGTCTAAAAATACGGCCTGGGGCTTACCAATAGGTAGTAGATGCGGGCTGGGGTGGCCTGGTTCCTACCGGTTACGCCGAAGCTGCATCAGGGAATGGCGTGTAGTCGGGGCTGCGCTGTTTAAATACTGCCTAAATGTGTATAATACGCGGCCGCGTAGTCAGCGTGGCTGTGCGCGTCGTCGCGAAGGCGACGGCGCTACCCAGTCAGCCCCTAAACTATGGAAAGTGCATTAGGGATATCATTAAGCAAAAGGCAAACAGAAAAATCACATTACTGACATCTAGTGGTGGAGAATTAGAGCATGGACTAAAAGAGAAGTTAGGAAAAATACTGGCATCTTGTGGCCATGTAACAAATTGCAAGGACTTTATAATCCCAATAAATGTACTCTATCATTAGAAAATGCAGAAATGAAAGGTTGCCACACTGTACAATATTTGAAAAAGGTAACAACTCTTACAATTAGGCGTGATCACCAATAATACATAGATCTAAAACATCACAACATTTCTGGATCAAATAATAAACTATATTAATAACAGTGATATAAAAAACAATAATGGAGATTTTCTTTTCTTCCTGGAGGACTGGAAGACCACATCTTGCAAAGGGGTCAGATAATATTTTGGACGTTGGATGCCACATTCCAAAATCATCAAGAAAATATATATTATCTAAGGAAGTCCAAAAACAGATGCATCAGTGGAGAAAAATAAAGTCAATTTATATTTTATCGCCAAACTCCATAGGTGAATATGAGGTGAAGGCCTCCTTACCTCGAGGCCCTTAAGAGAGGTGTGTCAGATACATGGAAGTCAAATGTAAAAAGTCAGACCCCCTTACCTCAAGGGTCTTAGGAATAACGTTAGCTGCATTGAGCAGAAAGAATCAAATGAGACTAGAACAGTCAGACCTCCTTACCTCAAGGCCCTACGAGCAAGAGAAAGACAAGATTTATGGCGAGTGCTTATAGATAGAGGATAAACCACTAGAAATACCAATAAAAAGTCCCAGTGCATCTATCCCACACAATAGTGACAAAGTAGTGACAAAATACTACAAAAGTGTAACGATCGGTGTAACACAGAGAGGGTCTGATTACCGGTGATCTGCAGTATCACCGAAAATGCAGATATATACCCGATTATTGATGATCTGCAGTATCACCGATAATCAGATATATATTCTAACCTCTGGACACCTGAGAGATAAGAGTGTTTTGGTGTAACAATAATACTTAAAGTATTGCACCTTAGGAGAAGGTACAGAAGCAGTAAGGAGTACTGCACAGAAGTAAGTTCCTTCCATATGCCTAGACTCTCCCGGGGGAGGAGCTAGGCAGAGAGTAGGAAGGACAGAACGTGAGTGACACCAGTGAGGGGGTGTCACTAACAGATCTGGGAACTGCCTCTAACAGTAAGGCCAGTTCTCGAGGTCGGGCAAGCCAGGTCGTCAACACACAGACAGATAAGGTACAGATTCAGGAGACAGATACATAATCCAATGAACAGGCAGAGTTCGGCAACGGGGTATCAGAATAGCGAGGTACAGAGTCAGGAGGCAAATACAGAGTTCAGGAACGAGCAGAGTTTGGCAACAGGGTATCAGAAATAGCAAGGTACAGAATCAGAGTTCAGGAGGATAGTCAGGCAAGCAGAAGGTCATAACAAATAATACAGTTCAATATTTCCTGACGCTAAGGTGTGAGCTCCATGATCATCAACACCTTTGGAAACTATGCTAGAACACAGATACGAACAAGGCCTGAGTGCTACCACGTTGTGATCGCAACGCCAGACACCAGAGAAATGACCAGCACCCAGTATATATACATCAGCGCTTCCAGCGCCTCCCCTAAGTGCTGGACCAATGACAAGTGGTGGAAATGTCAGCTGACAAGCTTGGTCAGCTGACCTTCTTCCGGCTGTCATATAAACTCTGCCTCTCAGCGCACGCGCGTCATTCTGAACCTGTGTGGACTATCAGTCCCAGCCACACCAGTCATGTTTTGCAATGTCTCTGCTGGCCTGTGCGCGGGGTGAGGCGCACCGCTATCCGCACATGCGGTGGCCTCCCCGCGCCTGGTCAGACTGTCAGTAGCAGGCCTATGCATGCGAACCGCTGCATCAGACGCGGCGGTTTCTCCGCGTTCCGCCATGCCCGTCGCGGAAACAGCTGCCTCATCCTGTGTCCATGCGGCGGCTTTTCCGTGTTTCTTCACAAAAAGACATGCAAGTGATTTTAATGTGGTATTTAACACCCAAAACTCGTTTAGTCCATTAGGACATCTCGTACCTAGTTTATGTATCCAATACAATTCTAGTTGGAGTAGTCTAGTGACATTGTCGCCTCCTCTCTTGTTTAGATACAGTCTTCTCAGACTGTATACTCTCCATCTCTTCATGTTTCCGGGCGTACATTTCAATGAATGTTTTGCAACTGTAGTGAGTGTTTTGCCATCCACATAGTCCCTAGCTGCTAATTTAATTGTAGAGTGATGCTTCTGAATCCTTAATCTCAGTGCATTCTTAGTCTATCCGATATATCTCTTTCCACAGGTACATTCTAACATATATACCACCCAGGTGGTCTGACAGTACACAAAGTCCTGTAGATAGATTCTCCTGTTCCTCCTGTAATCCATTATGTATTTGGCTGGCTGCATCATGTTGCAGATTGAACATTGTCCACATGGGTAACTTCCCCTTGAACTTAAAGTTTGCTGTGTAGGATTATAGTGGCTATGACATAATCGATCACGTAATGTTGGCGCTCTCTTGGCTGTTATTGATGCCCTAGATGTTAAATGCTGTCTGAGTGTTGAGTCACTTTGCAGGCTCTTCCAATGGGATTGCATAATATCCTGATTTTTTTTGTTCCATTTATCATTATATTTTGTTATTAATCTTACTTTTCCATCACTCTTAGGGGTCTTTTTGATGGTGTTGGTATTAAGTAGGTTTTCTCTCAGACTGAATCTTGCCCTTCTCCATGCCTTCCTTATATATTTATTTGGATAACCCCGTTTTTTAAATCTTAGGGCCAAACTCTCAGCTTTTTTCTCAAATGCCTCCAGTGTGGAACAGTTACGTCTCAATCTTAAAAACTGTCCTATTGGGATACTCCTTTTTGTTGAAGGCGTATGGTAGGAACAAACAACAAACAAACAAACACAGAACATTTATATCGCGCTTTTCTCCTGGCGGACTCAAAGCGCCAGAGCTGCAGCCACTAGGACGCGCTCTATAGGCAGTAGCAGTGTTAGGGAGTCTTGCCCAAGGTCTCCTACTGAATAGGTGCTGGCTTACTTAACAGGCAGAGCCGAGATTCGAACTCAGGTCTCCTGTGTCAGAGGCAGAGCCCTTAACCATTACACTATCCAGCCACCAGGAAGAATAATGTAATAGGCTATTAACTGCCGTCTTATTTTGATAAAGAGTGGTGCTCAAGTGGCCATCCCCGCCTTTACTGATATGGAGATCCAAGAAGTTCACTGCATTACAAGACACATCAGACGTAAGATATATGTTGAGGTTATTGGAGTTCAGAACATCAATAAATTCACTGAATGTCTCCTGGGTATCCTGCCATTGTATCAGGATGTCGTCTATGAATCACTCCAGAGACGACACACCCACACACATTCCCTCTCCCACCATCCTAAGAAGAGATTGGCTATCGAGGGTGCGCACTTTGCTCCCATAGCCACACCCCTTATTTGGAGATAATAAACATTGTCGAACAAGAAATAATTATGTCTTAGTACAAAGTCTAAGAGTTGAAGTAACCATATATTTCTGTCTTGATTTTCCAGTGATTCCATTACAAAAAAAGTATTTCACTGCCTGTAAGGTATGTTCATGTGCTATATTGGAATATAAGCTTTCTACGTCACAAGTGGCCAAACATATCGTTTGGGCTCAGTTGAACATCCTGGATTTTAATAGGATGTCCATAGAATCCCGGGTATAGGAATCCAGGGAGGCAATGTGGGCCTGTAAAAAGAAGTCTATATAAGAGCAACATCGCTCATTGAGGCTACCAATTCCAGATACGATTGGTCATCCCGGAGGGTTCAGGCGATCTTTATGCACCTTGGGGAGCACATAAAAAGTTGGGGTGACAGGTTTTTCCACCCGTAGGTATTTAAACTCTATGTCTGAAATAATGTTGCTATGAAGACCTACGACACTCACAAACTATGTCATTGAGTAATTGAGTAATTGTGTGTTAGAGTTAGTAAAAGTGGGCGGAGCCAGCACCATCCAAATACATAACCGGGCAACGTCGGGCCATCAGCTGGTGCATTATAATGCTGATTACGGTATATCTAATAGTGTTGGGGTTTGATTTTGGGACTACTTAGTTCAGAACATGTGATGGGCGAAAATGAGAATCTTCTTTTTTCATAACTTTTTGATAAACTAATGTAAAATTTGACTTTAGAGCAGAGATACTATCGAAAATCATTTTGTACTAGGATTGTGATTTTTATTTTTTTTTTGCACATTTTGTAAATTTTCATGTTAAAATTTTTGCATTGGACAGAATTTTTTTTTTCTATGACCAAATTGTGAAAATACAATGTACTTTCACAAATATTTTCTTGAAATCGAAAATAGCATTTTTAATGTGAAAATTACTTTGGCACAACAAAATATAAGGGCATTGTTTTGATTGAAGATGATGGGCTCGATTCACAAAGCGGTGCTAACCCAGTTAGAGACTTTAGGCATGATAACCATTTTTATCATGCCTAAACTCAGTTTAGGCATGATAAGTTTAGGCGTGATACGTTTAGGCATGATAAGTTTAGGCATGATAAGTTTAGGCATGCTAAGTTTAGATAAGTTTAGATCGCATGCAAAGTCCCGCACGCAAAGCAGCGCCATTAAACTCTATGCAAAGTGCACCAGACTTTGCTAGCCCAAAACTTTTGATCAGCTGTGCACTGCGGTGCTAACCCAGTTGGTGCTTAAACTTATCACGCCTAAAAACTTATCACACCTAAACTTATCATGCCTAAACTTATCACACCTAAACTTATCACACCTAAACTTATCATGCCTAAACAGAGTTTAGGCGTGATAAAGGGCTTTTCACCACGGTGCTAACTGTTAGCACCGCTTTGTGAATCAGGCCCGGTGTGTATTAAAAGGGCTGTACACAGCTTAGACTGCCTCTGGATGGAGTTACAGAGTACCCAGCAATTCTCATGGTGAAGCAGAACTCCTAGGAGTGTGTAAGGGGCTACAAAGGGCCAAAAAGCACTCTTACTAAAATAAGATGGGGAAAAAAGTTTACCTTCTTAACACAGAAGGTATTTGTGATAATTCAGATTGGAGTGAGCATATAATGTTTCCCACAATGCATCACTGCTGAATATGCAAATCATCCCTTGTTGTGCCTGTAAGCTAAACACACCTCCAGAACTGCTGGAATTAGGGATGAGCGTAATGACCTAATTACGAATTTCCGAAATTTCGCGAAATTACTACAATTACGATTTTAGCAGTAATCGAAATTTCGTAATTTTCGCAAATTACGCAAATTTTCGTAATTACGATTATGAAATTTAGTATTTTAAAGTTTGCAAAGGTTTCTATCCCTCTAGATGCCTTCGTAATCGAAATTTCACTCCCGTAATGACGAATTTCGTGTCTCCAACCGAAATTTTACTGTTTCAGGTTTGTAAGGGTTTCTATCCCTCTAGATGCCTAAAATGAATAGCACAGCCAGCCACCTCCTCTCTCTCTCTCTCTCTCTCTCTCTCTCTCTCTCTCTCTCTCTCTCTCTCTCTCTCTCTCTCTCTCTCTCTCTCTCTCTCTCTCTCTCTCTCTCTCTCTCTCCAGAGATCTGTAGTACTTCAAAACCATACTCACATTCATGACATGTCCAGGGATCAAACCCAGGCCAACCACATGGAAGACAGCTATGCTCACCACCATACCACCAAACACACACTAAATAGACTGCTAACCTAAATCTTACTTGTAGACAGTCATATGAGACACATGCTGGGTGCAGGGCTTTGTGATTGGACCATGCGATAGAGTGAGGTGCAAAAATGAAATCATGCCTAGCAGAGGATGGTTTCACAATGCTAAATGCTAGGCTGGCTGTGGTGCAATTGGTTAGTGCGTCTGGCTGGTAACAGCAAGGTTACAGGTTCGATTCCATCCAGGCATGTCTTTTCCTTTTGCGTTCAACAGTTGTCCAAACAGAGCCAACAGAGCCCCAGATAGCCATGTAGAGTTAGGTCACAGCTAGCCTGGCTGTGGTGCAATTGGTTAGTGTGTCTGGCTGGTAACAGCAAGGTTACAGGTTCGATTCCATCCAGGCATGTCTTTTCCTTTTGAGTTCAACAGTTGTCCAAACACCGAGCACAAAGTTTTGCATGCGTAAAGTTTTACGCACGCAAAATACCCCATGGGGTTCAATGGCGCAGCGCGCGCACGCAAAAGGAAAAGACATGCCTGGATGGAATCAAACCTTGCTGTTACCAGCCAGACACACTAACCAATTGCACCACAGCCAGGCTAGCTGTGACCTAACTCTACATGGCTATCTGGGGCTCTGTTGGCTCTGTTTGGACAACTGTTGAACGCAAAAGGAAAAGACATGCCTGGATGGAATCGAACCTGTAACCTTGCTGTTACCAGCCAGACGCACTAACCAATTGCACCACAGCCAGGCTAGCTGTGACCTAACTCTACATGGCTATCTGGGGCTCTGTTGGCTCTGTTTGGACAACTGTTGAACGCAAAAGGAAAAGACATGCCTGGATGGAATCGAACCTGTAACCTTGCTGTTACCAGCCAGACGCACTAACCAATTGCACCACAGCCAGGCTAGCAGTGACCTAACTCTACATGGCTATCTGGGGCTCTGTTGACTCTGTTTGGACAACTGTTGAACGCAAAAGGAAAAGACATGCCTGGATGGAATCGAACCTGTAACCTTGCTGTTACTAGCCAGACGCACTAACCAATTGCACCACAGCCAGGCTAGCTGTGACCTAACTCTACATGGCTATCTGGGGCTCTGTTGGCTCTGTTTGGACAACTGTTGAACGCAAAAGGAAAAGACATGCCTGGATGGAATTGAACCTGTAACCTTGCTGTTACCAGCCAGACACACTAACCAATTGCACCACAGCCAGCCTAGCATTTAGCACTGTGAAACCATCCTCTGCTAGGCATGATTTCATTTTTGCACCTCACTCTATCGCATGGTCCAATCACAAAGCCCTGCACCCAGCATGTGTCTCATATGACTGTCTACAAGTAAGATTTAGGTTAGCAGTCTATTTAGTGTGTGTTTGGTGGTATGGTGGTGAGCATAGCTGTCTTCCATGTGGTTGGCCTGGGTTTGATCCCTGGACATGTCATGAATGTGAGTATGGTTTTGAAGTACTACAGATCTCGAGAGAGAGAGAGAGAGAGAGAGAGAGAGAGAGAGAGAGAGAGAGAGAGAGAGAGAGAGAGAGAGAGAGAGAGAGAGAGAGAGAGGGGAGGAGGGGGAGGAGGGGGAGGAGGAGGAGGAGGAGGAGGAGGAGGCTGGCTGGCTGTGCTATTCATTTTAGGCATCTAGAGGGATAGAAACCCTTACAAACCTGAAACAGTAAAATTTCGGTTGGAGACACGAAATTCGTCATTACGGGAGTGAAATTTCGATTACGAAATTGTAAATTACGATTTGAAAATTAATTACGAAATTACGAATTTGGGTCGTAATGTTAAATTTCGCATTCGTAATAAAAGCAGTTCGAAATTTCGAAAATTTCGGCTCATCTCTAGCTGGAATGCAATGATGTGTCAGTTTGACAATTGTGCAGAGTCATATGGAGTAGGATTTCTAACACTCAGACACCCACCCAGCAAGCTCATGGTGAAAAAGAACTCCTACAGTTGTGTTCAAAATTATTCAACCCCCAATGCTGTGAAGGGTTTTAGGAAATTTAGTATTTATTGAACATTTGTAATTGTGTTCAGAATAAAATCTTACAAGGACTTTTTAAAGAACCAAATGCAACTAAAATGACATCAATTGTTTTTGTAATACAGTATTAAATGTTTTTTTGTAATTTCTTCTTTGACACAATTACTCAACCTCTTAAAGACTACCACTCTTAAGAACAGAGGTTTATTCAAGTGTTTTCGATCAGGTATTGAAAACACCTGTGGATGTTAACGAGCAGCAATCAAGCATAATAAGCACCAATTAGGCAGATTTAAAATGACTGTGATACTCAGCTCCTTCTAGACATTTACTGGTGTCTTTACAAACATGGTGAAGTGAAGATAATGGTCCAGGAAGACAAGAGAAGAGGTGATTTCTCTTCACAGGAAGGGCAATGGCTATGAGAAGATTGCAAAGATGTTAAACATACCAAGAGACACCATAGGAAGCATCATTCGCAAATTCAAGGCAAAGGGCACTGTTGAAACGCTACCCGGTCGTGGCAGAAAGAAGATGCTGACTTCACCTGCTGTGTGCTGCCTGAAGCGCAAAGTGGAGAAAAGTCCCCGTGTGACTGCTGAGGAACTGAAAGACAATTTGTCAGATGCGGGTACTGAAGTTTCAGCTCAGACAATAAGGCGCACACTGCGTAATGAAGGCCTCCATGCCAGAACTCCCAGGCGCACCCCCTTGCTTGTAAGAAGAGTCGACTGCAGTATGCCAAAAGTCATGTGGACAAACCACAAAAGTTTTGGGATAGTGTTCTGTGGACTGATGAAACAAAATTAGAACTGTTTGGGCCCATGGATCAACGCTATGTTTGGAGGAGGAAGAACAAGGCCTATGAAGAAAATAACACCTTGCCTACTGTGAAGCATGGCGCAGGGTCAATCATGCTTTGGGGCTGTTTTGCTTCTGCAGGTACAGGGAAGCTTCAGCTTGTGCAAGGTACCATGAATTCTCTTCAGTACCAGGAGATATTAGATGAAAATGTGATGCAGTCCGTCACAAACCTGAGGCTTGGGAGACGTTGGACCTTTCAACAGGACAATGATACCAAGCATACCTCCTCCAAGTCCACTAGAGCATGATTGCAGATTAAAGGCTGGAACATTTTGGAGTGGCCATCGCAGTCACCAGACTTAAATCCGATTGAAAACCTCTGGTGGGATTTAAAGAAAGCAGTTGCAGCGCGCAAGACTAAGAATGTGACTGAACTGGAGGCTTTTGCCCATGAAGAATGGGCTAAGATAACCATAGATCGCTGCAAGACACTTGTGCCAAGCTATGCTTCACGTGTAAAAGCTGTTATAACTGGAAAAGGATGTTGTACTGAGTACTAAGAATGAATGTCACTTGGGGGTTGAATAAAACTGATAATGATGCAAGCACAGAAAAGACATTTGTGGTTATTTAATTATAAATGTTATGTTATATTTTTTCTGACTTACAAGTGACTACAATAAAAAAAAAACCCTTACTATAATGCTACGGAAAACAAACGTTTGCCTGGATGGATGGATGGATGTGTGGACAGCTGGAATCACAGAAAACGATCTGTATGCTGGGAGGTTTCTAGAGGTTTTTAAGAAAAAAATCTACCTCCCCCATTAATTAAAATTACCATCAAGTGAGATTAATGCCTCAGTCTTATTTGAGGTTTCATATAAATAAATTAAAACAAACAACAAAAACAACAACAAAACAAAAAAAAATTGCTTAAACATTGCTATTACTATCAGCTTAAATTGTACCTTCCTGTTGTCTGAGGTCCGCCATGCTCAGTATTGGACTGCGAGCTGAAGAACTGAGGAAATCCACCTGCTGGCCAAGCAGCAGTAACCTGTGTTATCACTAGAGATGGCTCAAACCTCCGATTGGGTTTGCGAACCTTCGCCAAACATTCGATTTGCACAAACTTTCGCGAACTGCAATAGACTTCAATGGGGAGGCGAACTTTGAAAACTAGAAACACTTATGCTGGTCACAAAAGAGATGGAAAAGATGTTTCAAGGGGTCTAACACCTGGAGGGGGGCATGGATGAGTGGGATACACGCCAAAAGTCCCGGGGAAAAATCTGGATTTGATGCAAACAGCATTTTAAGAGCAGAAATCACATTGAATGCTAAATTGCAGGACTAAAGTGCTTTAAAACATCTTGCATGTGTATACATCCATTAGGTAGTGTAATTTACGTACTGCTTCACACTGACAGACCAAACTCACTGTGTAACGCACCACAAACTGCTGCTTGTGTAGTGACGGCCGTGCTGGACTAGTGCGCAACATGGCGAGATAACTCTTCCTCACTCAGTGATATCAGGTAATGTCTGACTGCCTTAACGTTCAATGGTTCTTTCTCTTGTTAAAGCTTACATGTATTTTTTAAATTTATTTTTCTGCTTGCAGTTCAGTACCTACAACGGCCATCTCTAGTTATCACTCCTAATAGAAATCTGTAGCAAGTCTTCACTGTGAGGAAATCCACCTGCTGGCCAAGCAGCAGTAACCATGTGTTTTCACTCCCAATAGAAACCTGCAGCCAGTCCTCACTGTGAGCAGCCACACCTGATTACTGCTGCTTGGCCAGCAAGTGGATTTCCTCAGCTTTTCCAGATCCCAGTCCGACAGGACTGACACTGACCATGCTGGTGTTACACTCCAGAGACTCTCTTCTCGCTGCAGAAGGCATTATCTGCACAGGAGAAGAGGCCTTCTCACTCTAATATCTATATACTTACAAGACACAGGAAAACCTATAATCATCTGATTCATAGAGCGAAAAACTCCTAAATCGATGATATTGCTTGCTCACTGCAAACAATCCCCCAATAAAGAAATCCCCTTTCTTGTAATACTGATAGATGAATGGAGGCTGAGAGGGACGTATTGTGCACTGTGCTGATGCATTGTGTATATCTGCACAGGATGAGGCCCACAGGATGATCACACAGAAGAGTAGAGAGATCAGAGCTGAGGCTATGCGCACTGCTGACCAGTCCATGTCTCTGGGAAGGTGAGTTACTCCATGATGGATGTGCAGTTCTCCTGTCTGTAGAGTCACCGGCTGATCAGCAGCAGTTACTGCCATGTTATATAGCTGAGATGTGACAAGGTTATACCGGCAGCCACAGGTGGCTGATATATTTCCAGGAGGCTAAAAGCTGCACAGCTTATTTCACGAAGATGTTATTTCTTCTGCGATCATTTTTAACATTTTCTGTAGAGGAAAGAAAAATAATTAAATAAAATACTGAAAAGAATAAAGTTTATTTTAAGGACTCCACAGTTTTTTTTTTTTTCTGGATTTTTTTCAACTGATAGTAAAACTTTTATTCACCAGCATAGTGTGACCATGGCCAGATTTGAGGCAAAGCCAAAAAGGCCATGGCATAGGGCACCAGGAAGCAGGGGACGGGCAATATGCTGGCACACTAAGGCAGTTAAACTGCCAAACATGTAAACCGCAGCAGTCACAAACCCAGGCCGCGGCCGTCCTGCTTTCACAGAGTCAAGCAGTGGAGCACTAGTCCTGTGCTCACCCCATCCGGTGTTCTGCTCCCTTACAACACAGAATAGGGAAGCACAGGACCAGAGAAATACACAGGATGGGGGGAGCACAAGATGAGAGCACAGGAACAGGTGGAACAAATGGGACCGGGGGAGCACGCATGATGGGGCCACTGGGGGGATGGGGGGGCGTGGTTGGTAACAGTGGGCCTTGAGATGTAAAATGTCCAAATTCGGCTCTGACTGTAGGCCACATTTATTAACTTTCCTCCTGAGTCTTCTCCAAGGAGATACCGTATTTTTCGCCGTATAAGACGCTCCGGAATATAAGACGCACCTAGGTTTAGAGGGCAAAAACCATGGAAGAAAAAAAAAATACTAAACCTGGTGCGCCTATATTCAGGAGCGTCTTGTAGATATTCTCCTTCAATTAATGTCCTCCAAGTGCCCTCAGGTGCTCCCAGGTGTCCCCCATGTGTCCTCAAGAGTCCCCTGTGTGGTCCCCATGTGCCCTTAGGTGTCCCGCATGTGCCCTCAGGAGTCCCCAGTGTGGTCCCCATGTGCCCTCAGGTGTCCCCCATGTGGCTTCAGGTGTTCCCCCATGTGGCCTCAGATGTCCCCTATGTGGCCTCAGGTGCTCCCAGGTGTCCTCAGGAGTCCTCTGTGTGGTCCCCATGTGTCCTCTGGAGTCCCCAGTGTGGTCCCCATGTGCCCTTAGGTGCCCCCCATGTGTCTATAGGTGTGCCCTCAGGTGTCCCCCATGTGTCCTCTGGAGTCCCCAGTGTGGTCCCCATGTGCCCTTAGGTGCCCCCCATGTGTCTATAGGTGTGCCCTCAGGTGTCCCCCATGTATCTATAGGTTTCCCTGCTAGCTGTGTGGTCTGCTCCCCTTGCAATTTGATAGGTGCATAGGTGTATGTATATATCCCTGGCTCACCCCGTGTGGCCGCTTCCCCTCACGGACTCAACTCCCCTGTCCGTGTCCGCTTTCCTCCCGGCATATATTGCTACATTCCCCGCATGTGTGGGCTCCCCTCCCCGCTTGCGTGTGCGCTGCCCCCGGGATCAGTATAGCAGTAGCAGTCTTACTTTACCAGCGGCTCCCGGGATCGCAGACCTGGTCGCCTGTCTCGCCGCTCCTCTAGTGATGACTGTATTGATGACGCGTATTGCAGAAGCCATCACTAGAGGCACTAACACTTTTCTTGTTGATAAATGATCATTCCCCAGTTTACCTGACTCCTATTTGGTACACACAAAATTTGGTATGCAAAAAGGAAGTTGCAGGGCATGCTGGATTGTTCTTTTTTTCTTCTCTAATTTCCCCTCAGACTGAACTGCTGCAGCCTGATTGGCTGAAGCTAGAGATGGGCCGAACCTACCGCAAAAGTTTGGTTCGCGCAAACCTTCATGAACCGCAATAGACTTCAATGGAGAGGCGAACTTGGAAATTTAGAAAAAATTATGCTGGCCAGAAAGCAGGGGGCCGTCACAGAGCAGCTGTATTTGTACTGACATTAGATTACACATAGATGCACTCTATTTAGTCATTAGCACTCATCAGGCAATGTCTATGGGCAACTGACTGCACTCAGACCAAAAGGGGCTGAATAATTATGCACACCCCACTTTGCAGTTATTTATTTGTAAAAAAAAAAAAAAGGTTGGAATCATGTATGATCTTCATTCCACTTCTCTTGTGTACACCACTTTGTATTGGTCTTTCATGTGAAATTCCAATAAAATTGATTCATGTTTGTGGCAGTAATATGACAAAATGTGAAAAACTACAAGGGGGCCGAATACTTTTGCAAGCCACTGTATGTTATGTAAGTAGAGCAAGTATGTATCTACTTATATATGTGTTTTTTTTTTCTGAGATAGTATGGCTGACAGCTCCTCTTTAAGATACAAAAACTCTATATGCCCTATGCTATTCCAGTTAATAAGAAACTTGCTGTGTGCAAGTTTATCACCTGACATCGCTTAAAGGGAAGGTTCAGGGAAACCTTTAAAAAAATAAAAATCCCTATCCACTTACCTGGGGCTTCCTCCAGCCCGTGGCAGGCAGGAGGTGCCCTCGCCGCCGCTCCAGAGGCTTCCGGTCGTCTTCGGTGGCCGACCCGACCTGGCCAGGCCGGCTTCCAGGTCGGGCTCTTCTGCGCTCCAAGGACGGGCTCTTCTGCGTCCCACGCGGGCGCGCTGACGTCATCGGACGTCCTCCGGGCTGTACTGCGCATGCGATATATATCAATATGGTTTTAGATTGTTGTTGTATCAATTGTATAAAATTTCTGGGGCTAATTTAGAAAAAATTGTAACAGCAGCGGTGTCTGTCAGTCAGTACACTGTCTTGTATGACGTGTCTGACAGAGTGGCCGCCATGTTTTTGAAGCCTTATGGGGAAATACAATACGACGGTGATAGGAGGGAGTCAGGTGATTCGCGTGCAGCATAAAAAGGACGTGACGCGCCAGTGACGTCAGCCCCTGATGAGTCCGATTGGACGAAACGCGTAGGGCGGAGCTACGTCCAGCGCGTCTGACGTCACTGCATGCGAGTATTGAGCCGGCAACTACTGACTATAGGAAAGAGCGTGGAGACGAACCTGGGCAGAGGTAGCTAGAAAGTGGGATACGGGACGCCGCATTTCCCCTGCTGATGCCAGGATAGACCCTGCTGATGGACAGAGTTGTTTGATGTGCTTGAATTACAAGAACGCAGACGTGAGTGCGCAATCACTGTGCGGGTTGTTAACCAATAGTTTACATAATACGCTATGATGTTTTTATGTTTTTATATTTTATGGAGTTTTATCTGGAATATTAAAGAATATTGAAGATACATAGTGCCAGAGAGTGGTGTATGAAACAAACGCTAGACCCACCTGTTTTCTGAGGTGGCTACAATCTGGTGAGCGCAATCTGTAGTAGGGGAAGGATTCACGAGTGGCTCACACTATTTTCACTATCACTGGGTGGTGTGTGATATAAAGAATTACGGAATTACGCTATGAGTACAAATCTTGTTTTTTAGGATATAAGGAGAGCGCAGCTCAACACTGTGACATATATTAATAATCTGGAATTTGAAGCAGCGTTCCCGTGAATAGTACATGGTGGTTTGGAACTATACAGGACTTGGTCTTGAGATACACCCTTGGACTTTTGTGCAAATGGACTGCAGTAAGGTCTTGTGATATTTTAGAGTGTGTATCGTGCTGATATAATTGTCAGAGGCAGCGCAGCCCTATCATAATTTTATAGATATTTAAGAGTTACTGGCAAATGAATTTGCTTGTTTCAGCTGGGCGATGGCTTATTGAGAAGAGACTTGCTCAGGTAAATAAGAGTCATTCACCTGAGCAGAACTAGAAGATTCTGGGCAGAGCTTGAGTAAGGCTTTGTGCTGTGTAGCTGTCTTTCAGCACCACACAGCACTGCTGCCTCACTCTATTGTTACACTGCTGCATCTTTGCTGGCTGCTACGGCAGAAGTAGGCACCCTGGGCCAGATTTATCAAAGCATTACCGACAGTTTTTTTTTCTTCTAAAACTGTTCTAACCAGCAGAGGAACTGTTCTGCATGATAGTAATACACTTCTCAAATCCTACATATTAGTGGCAGTTTAGCGTGGATTTCTAGAGCTGCACTATAGTTAAGAAAAGTGCAAAGCCATTCCTAAACTGCTGCAGATTAAGAAGTGCTTCATAGCTGTTCTCCAGATAGTGCAGCAGTGCAGGCTAGGCATGATTTGTGAAAGGCTCCCCCCCCCCCCACTCAGAGCCTGCTGAGAGCAGATGTATTGGTTACCTCAGCAACAGCAATTCCCCTCACACACTGCACTGCCTGAGAGATCTTCCTAACTCCTCCCATTCTTAACAGTTTAAGAAGGAATCTGCACTATTTAGTGATTTCTTAGGATGTCTGTGAAAGTTCTGCATGGATTTCTAAAAACCTACTAATATTTTGTCTCAGACACTCTTGATAAATGTCCCCCCGTGAGTCCTGACATTCTCTTGACATTCACCACTACAGTGCTAGGCACCCCAATAATCTCCTGATGTCTGCTGCCCTCCTGCCACTACAGAGCAGGATACACCCACACTCTCCTGATGTCTGTGGGGTTCCTTGTCACACTGACCCTGCTGGCACCACTGCCACTCATGCTGCAGCTGCTGCTCCCTGGCTGCCAGGATACATTTAAAATTGGCGCTGGGAGACTTGGGCGCAGGATACAGCCGGTATGGCTTAACCTTCTCCTGCACAAGTTCCCGGCGACGTTAATTACTATTCCCCCTCCAGGTTGACGTGGATAATGGGGAATGATGTAATTCAGCTTCCAACTGTTGCAGTGTTTTATATGTAACTTCAGCTCCAACTTCTGATGGCGCCGAAGTTACTCTCTGTGCGTTGCTATAGCCGTAATTCTTATTACGGTCTATGGTGGCGCCGGCTGCACCCAAATCTCCTGCGCTGCCCTGCTATTCCTTGCCCCACCTTTCTTTTGTATAATGTGAAATGATGATCTCAGCAATATGCATCTTCAAACCTTCCACCAGTGCTCAAAATTGGCCAACAAGAATCATCCATATAGGGTTCCTACTGAACATTTTAGTGGACCAATGGGGAGCTTTGGAGGTAGGGTTGAAGATTATTATTATTTATTTATTTATAAAGCGCCAACATATTCCGTGGCGCTGTACAATGTAAGAAAACAAATAAGGGATACATAATGATACAGACAATGATATACATCGAATATGAACACTGGTACAAAATACAGAACAGGTGATTATAATAGCAGATGTAACATGACTAAAATGTATAAATGTCTAACAGAGTGCAAGCAATTAAATTAATAACATTCCATGACACAAAAGTGTGAGAGCCCTGCCCTTGCGAGCTTACAGTCTAAAGGAATGGGGTGGAAACAAGAGGTGGGGGAAGTATACAGTATATGTACAGGCAATGCGTAATTAGGTTATTTAGTGAGGAGTAAATGTAGATGTGAGGTTGAAGGGTGCATGGCCTAAGCTAGAGAATATGCTTGTCGGAAAAGGTGGGTTTTGAGGGAGCGTTTAAAGAGTTCAAAGGTGGGAGAGTGGCGGATGTGCTGTGTGGGAGGGCATTCCAGAGGAGGGGTGAGGCACGTGAGAAGTCTTGTACACATGAATGTGAGGAGGTAATTGTAGAAGAGGATAAAAGAAGCTTGTGTGCAGATCTGAGATTGCGGTTGGGTTGGTATCTGGAAACTAGTGAGGAGATGTACAGGGGAGAGAGATTGTGGAGAGCTTTGTAGGTTAGGGTTAAGAGTTTGAACTGGATTTGATTGCTAGCCAGTGAAGAGCTTGACAGAGAGGATGAGCAGAGGAAGAGCGAGAGGAGAGATGAATGAGTCGAGCAGCTGAGTTCAGTACAGATTGGAGCTGTGCTAGTCGGTTAGTTGGAAGTCCATCAAGCAGTATATTGCAATATTGAATGCGGCAGGAAGAATTATCCACTCCTCCCATCGCTCCACCAGGGCGGCTCCCCTCCGTGAATCCCTCCACTGGCTTCCTATCCAATCCAGAATCAGATTCAAGATATTGTGTCTGACCTACAAATCTGTTCACAAAACCTGCCCAACCTACATTTCTGATCTTACTCAGAGATACACACCTAGCCGCTCACTCTGCTCCTCCAATGAACTTCGCCTGACCGTCTCCCGCATCACCCAGTCCCATGCACGCCTCCAAGACTTCTCAAGAGCCGCTCCAACACTATGGAACTCCCTACCTCCACCCATTAGGGCAGCCCCCTCCTTCAACACCTTCAAAAAGGCCCTCAAAACTCACCTTTTCACTCTGGCCTACCACCCCTCACAATTGCTCTAAACCCACAGCTGAACTCTGGTCCCCTACCTCTCGTGTCCCTACCTCTCCCTCTAGATTGTAAGCCTTTGGGCAGGGTCCTCCTCCTTTTGTGTCCTACCTGATTATACACCTCCATTACTGTAATCCCATGCTATGCATTTGAGTGAACCTAACTTGCCTAATCTCCATGCTCCCCTCCAGTGACTGACTAAGTATTACCTTGTACTCATACTGTGCTGTGTGATCTCCATGCTCCATCCAGTGACTAAGCATTACCTTGTACTCATACTGTGCTGTGTGATCTCCATGCTCCCCTCCAGTGACTAAGCATTACCTTGTACTCATACTGTGCTGTGTGATCTCCATGCTCCATCCAGTGACTGACTAAGCATTACCTTGTACTCATACTGTGCTGTGTGATCTCCATGCTCCCATCCAGTGACTAAGCATTACCTTGTACTCATACTGTGCTGTGTGATCTCCATGCTCCAACCAGTGACTAAGCATTACCTTGTACTCATACTGTGCTGTGTGATCTCCATGCTCCCCTCCAGTGACTAAGCATTACCTTGTACTCATACTGTGCTGTGTGATCTCCATGCTCCATCCAGTGACTGACTAAGCATTACCTTGTACTCATACTGTGCTGTGTGATCTCCATGCTCCCATCCAGTGACTAAGCATTACCTTGTACTCATACTGTGCTGTGTGATCTCCATGCTCCATCCAGTGACTAAGCATTACCTTGTACTCATACTGTGCTGTGTGATCTCCATGCTCCCATCCAGTGACTGACTAAGCATTACCTTGTACTCATACTGTGCTGTGTGATCTCCATGCTCCATCCAGTGACTGACTGAGCATTACCTTGTACTCATACTGTGCTGTGTGATCTGGTTTTCTTGTATTCCTGTATTGTCATATTGCTGTATGTCACCCCTAAATATTGTCTGTAACCTAAATTAATGTCCAACGCTGCGTAATATGTTGGCGCTTTATAAATACAATAAATAATAATAATAATAGTCCAAATGAGAAATAATAAGCGCATGTATTAACATTTTGGTTGTGTCATGAGAGAGAGAAAAGGACGGATATGTGCTATGTTTTTGAGTTGGAGGTGACAGGAGCTGGTTAGGGAGTTAATGTGAGGAATAAATGAGAGAGAAGAATCAAATATCACCCCTAAGCACCGTGCTTTGGGAACTGAAGTTATAGCTGAAGATGCTTTTTCTTGGGGCTGCCATTTCTTAGTACACAACAGGGCAGGGGCTGCGTCTTGTGTGACAGTGTTCCTTGCGAGTCAGAACTGTTGTGAAACTGCTGGCTATGGCAGTGCCAAGGTGGTAACTTGAGAGCTGGATGCTCGATTTTGATTTTCCCTACCATATTTTTTGGACTATAAGACACACTTTTTCTCCCCCAAAAGTGGTGGGAAAAGTCAGTGTATATTATAGTCCGAATAATAAATATTTGGACTGGCGCCAAGTATGTACAATATGTATACAACAGAAGGAAATGGCAGCACCTTCAAATTCTCCGGCTGCGGATGGTCGGAAATGCCAAAATCCACATTCCGCCATTGCCAATTACCGCTATTGCTACCGATTCCGCTTTCCGCTGCCAATTTCCGCATTCTGATGTGGATTTCTGCTGGAAATCGCGGAAATTTCCGCCGACTTTAACATCAATTTTCTCAAAAACTATAAGGTCTTTTTGAAAACTTTTTTTTTCATCTTGTTCACAAGATTCTGTTTAACCCCCCTGGCGGTATGAAAAATTCCGCCAGGGGGCAGCGCAGCAGTTTTTTTTTTTTTTTTTTTTTTTTTAAATCATGTAGCGAGCCCAGGGCTCGCTACATGATAGCCGCTGCTCAGCGGCATCCCCCCGCCCGCTTCGATCGCCTTCGGCGATCTCCGATCAGGAAATCCCGTTCAAAGAACGGGATTTCCTGGAGGGCTTCCCCCGTCGCCATGGCGATGGGGCGGGATGACGTCACCGACGTCAGCGACGTCGGGACGTCATTTGGAGTCCCGAACTACTCCTCGGCACTGCCTGGCACTGATTGGCCAGGCAGTGCACGGGGTCTGGGGGGGGGCCCGCGCGCCGCAACAGATAGCGGCAATCGGGCGGGGGCCGGCGGCGATCAGAGTGCTGGCGCAGCTAGCAAAGTGCTAGCTGCGTCCAGCAAAAAAAAAATTATGAAAATCGGCCCAGCAGGGCCTGAGCGGCACCCTCCGGCGGCTTACCCCGTGTCCAGCACGGGGTTACCGCTAAGGAGGTTAATAAACCCTAAAGTTGGTGTTTCTAGGACTTAAGGGGGCTTTGCTATTAACCGCTAAAGTCAGCGGATTTTCACTATAATGTAAAATGCAGAAAATCTGCATTTTCCGATATGCGGTAATTTTAAGCCAATCAAAAGACTCAGAATGAATAAACCAATCAGAGAAAGTGGAAATGTCCGCATAAATCCCCAATCTCTGATTGGTTCATTCATTCTGAGTCTTCTGATTGGCTTAAAATGACCGCATATCGGATAATGCAGATTTTCTGCATTGTACATTACACTAAAAATCTGCCGACTTTAGCGGTTAATAGCAAAGCCCCCGTAAGTCCTAGAAACACCACATTTTCAGGGTTTATTAAACAGAATCTTGTGAACAAGATGAAAAAAAAGTTTTCAAAAAGACCTTATAGTTTTTGAGAAAATCGATGTTAAAGTTGGCAGAAATTTCCGCGATTTCCGGGGGAAATCCGCCTACCGCACTTGTATTACCGTTTCCGCCTTCCGATGCGGAAATGCAATTTTCGATCGGAAATGCGGACATTGCATTTCTGCGGAACTGGAATCAGCACCCCTAACCAGAATTGACCAGATACATAGATGTGCAGAGCCCAAAACACAGACAGATCACACAACCTGCATTCAAACAGATGGAGCAAATTGAGGACACTAGCTTCCAAAAACAGCCTGAGCGCGGATTGCTCAGCACTAGACTCTTCCACCATGGTGAGGGCTCCTCACAGAAGAGGTCTAAAGGGGCCCATACACTGGTTGATTTCAGCCATCTTTCGACCGATTGATTCCATAGAATCAATTGGTCGATTGCAAATTGATTCTTTCAAATCAGCCGATCGATCGATTTGCAGCTGATTTTGATGGATTAGCTCGATCGGTCCGGGCAGAAAATCTGGGTCAATCGGCTACTGGCAGCCGATCGATAGCCCATAGGGTTGCATTGGATAGAACGGTGCAACACTGCATTTTGATTGAATTGCAATAGATTTCATTCTGAAATCTATTAAAATGTGATTCCTACTGTGTGGCACACATCAGATAGATCCCTGTCAAATTCGACCTGATAGGCATCTGACAGAAATCTATCTGATGGTTGAATCTGCTGCAATTCTATAAGTGTATGGTCACCTTAACCTCTAACTAGCAATTAAAAACATTGTATAAAGCTGGGACAGCTAGCCATAAAATGATCTACACATGTTCTAGAGAACAGCAAAAAATTGGCAGCGCTCCTAATCAGGCTGCAACTGAAATGAAACCAACAAAGGTGTGCAGCGCCCCCCAAAGACTTAAAGAGAACCTGTACTGAGTAAAATTATTTAAAATAAACACTCGAGGTAACTTCAAATGAACATTACATAGTTAACTTACCATCAATTCCTCTGAGAAGCTCACCATTTTCTTCTGACAATGATCCCTTCCAGTTCTGACAACATTTTGTCAGAACTGAAATATATCAGTTGCTGTCAGTTACAGCTGAGCGGAGAACTGATGTGTCCATGTTTCCCTATGGCTATACAGTTTAACTGTGTGCTGACCAGAAAGCTGTTATGGTGTAATGGCCATTTTCAAAATGGAGGACGGAGAATTCCATTGATCACAGTGAACAAACAGGACGCAGGACAGGAAAAAGACATTGAGGAGTAGACTACACAGGAGGTAAGTATGACTTGTGTATGCTTATTTTGACTTTTAATTTTCAGTTCAGGTTTTCTTTAAATACACGCATTAAACACAAATCAGATGCAAACTATGCACTAAACCCTAAACTATATATACTGACTGCAAACTGATACACATGAAGGCAGCTAGCCACAAGTAGACTTACATTTTTGTATAATAGGAGGAAATGGCAGTGCAAGGCTGTTTTTGGAAACTAGCATCCTTCATTCGCTGCATCGGTTTTACATGCCCGTGTATTGGGCTCTGCACGTCTATGCAGCTAGTCCATTCAGGTGCAGCCTGCAAATTTGGAGGCACTGCCATTCCCTCCTGTTGTACAAAAATGTAAGTCTACTTTAGGCTAGCTGCATTTATGTGTATCAGTTTACCTTCAATTTATCTAGTTTAGGGTTTAGTGCATAGTTTGCATCTAATTTGTATTCAAGGTATGTATTTAAGTTTCTGGGCGGCGCTTCACACCTCTGTAGGTTTCTTTTCAGCTGCAGCCTGATTAGAGGTGCGTACACACATGCGACTATACTCGTTTGTAACGATCGTTCCCCGATCTTTACCAACGACGATCGTTACAAAAAACGAACCACCGACTATTAAGGCAAACGACGAACGAGCCAAATCGCTACAAAAGAAAGTTCTGTCTCGGCGGATTTTAACCAACGACGATCGTTTGCAAAAGTAGTACATCGTTGGAAACGATCGTTCGTACTAGGCTTGACATGCGCATTTCACTATTTCTCCATGGAACTTCTCATTTTTATGCGCAGGCGCAATAGTTGCTTTCTGTGATGTAACGTTCGTTCTAACGATCAGATCGTTACACACATTTTAAAACTACCTTTACTTAGGTCGTTCTTTCATCAATTAAAAGTTCGTTCATCGTTCTTAACGAACGATGGTTGTCGCATGTGTGTACGTAGCATCGGAGTGCTTCCAATTTTTTTGTTGTTCTCTAGAAAATGTGTAGATCATTTTATGGCCAGTTGCCCCAGGTTTACACTATGTTTTAATTGTTTGTTAGAGGTTAGGTCTCTTCCATGAGGACCCCTCACCATTTATTATTTATTATATATTTTTTTTTTTTTTTTGGGGGGGGGGGGTCCATAAGATGCTCCTGCACCATGACTCCACTAGGTTTAGTATATTTTTTCCCCTTGGATTCTGTCCTCTAGACCTAGGTACTTCATATATAGAGATCGCCTGAACTGTTCGCTGGCAGACAGTTTGCAGTGAACAACGCGTGTTCACGTCTGCGTCTGCAGGCGATCACCAGGGGCGCCTGTGGGCATAGGCACTAAAGGCCATTGCCTGGAGTGCCATTGGTCCTTGAGGCGCCATGTTGCTGGATTAAGCCAAGCCCCCTGAACAAGCCCTGCCCTGACTAAGCCCCACCTCGTGGGTTTTCTGTTACTTGCTTCTGCTGCATCTGCTTAGCATACGTTTCAGGCAGCTGCCACTGTGTCCCTCTGTGTCTTGTGCATCCTTTTTCCCTCTCTGTGCCTCCTTCTGTCCCTTTTTTGCCTCCTTCTGTCTCGTGCCTCCTTAGTCCCTTGTGCAATGTCTGACCTCCTGTTTGTCCCCTTCATTCCTCCTGTGCCACTTCTGCCTCTTTCTGCTCCTCTTTGTGTCTCCTTCTGTCCCCTGTAGCTCCTGCTGCCCCTCTGTGTACCTCCTTCTGTCCTCCTTTGTGTCTCATTATGTTTCCCATTGTGCCTCCTTCTGTCCCCTTGTGCCTCCTTCTGTCCCCCTGTATGCCTCCTTCTGTCCCCCTGTATGCCTTCTTCTGCCCCCTTGTGCCTCCTTCTCTCCACCTTTGTGACTTATTTTGACTCTTGTGCATCATTCTGCCCCCCTGTGCCTCCCTATGTTCCCCTGTTTGCCTTCTTCAGTTCCCCTGTGCCTCCTTCTGTCCCTGTTTGTTCCTCATAAAAGTGGAGCCCTGCCTATGTGTATTTTATGGTGAAACACTGCAGCATCATGATAATTTTTAAGTGAAATGCTGCTGCATTACGATTATTTTCATGGGGGGAGGCACCACAGTTTTACTCGCCTGGAGTGACATAATGGCTAGAGGCACCCCTGGCAAACACATGGCACTTTCCACCCGTCCCCCATACATCATCACGGAGCCAAACTTTGACCCCTCACCCCAGAGTCAGCAGGCACATGGCAGCCAATCAGCTATACCTCCCTACTGGACCACATCCTCACTATAAAAACACCAGCACGGCAACCATTTTATACTCTGTGTGTGTGCTGTGTGAAGAAGCATAGGGAGAGCTGTGCTGCTGACAGACAGGGATAACATTAGTTAGGCCTGTGTTCTGTGTGTTCAGTGCAGTATCTTGCTGCTACCACAGCATCCTGATCAACCACCAGTAGCCCTTAAGGGCTGGTTTATTGTTTTTCTTGCTATTGTTATATTGCAGTTCTGTGTGTCCAGTGCACATGTTAGCTGTTGGAGACCGGTCTGCTGGTGCTAGTAGTGCACCGACTAGAAATAACCCAATAATCCTTCACCACCACTACTGGCATCATCTAGTATCCACTACTGCCCTCTGTTTACGGCCCCTTAGGCAGGGCCTATATTGTTAAGTGATTGTTGCAGTGATTATACGACACCTGCGTGAAGCGGCAATCAGTTCCTCACTGGCAGGGTATTTATTTTTGCTGTTTTAATATTGTGTAATAAAAAAAATGACAGGCAAAGGCAATCCACACTGCAGAAGTTGTAGGGGTCGTTTCTTTTAGGAAACTGAATGTTACCTCATGCAGGTCAGGTGACAGATGGATTTATACTATCTGCATAGGCAAACGCAGGGGGGATTACAGCTGCCCAGAATCCCCCCTCAGACCAGGGCTGGTGCAGTGTCTGGGGACAGACAAGTTGAAACACCAGAATATCTGCAGGCATCCTGCAGCTCACAGCACTGCCTCCTTTCTTGCCTGGCTACAGTTGACTTTGTATGTAGCAGCAGTGTGTGTACAGAGAATGGAGCAGCTATGGGTCTGGGGAACTTAACAGTCAGGTATGAGCACAGCCCTGGGCCCTACTGTGTGAATGCTTCACTTTCCCCATCATTACAGATTTTGGCTGTCCTCATTATTATCTGTATTCAAACTGCTCCTCATTGACCCCATTGTTGGTCGGTTGCGTTATATGTTCCAAGCATGATGTCCTACCATATTATTATACTGTATTGTGCATGCTGAGGGAGACCTTTGAAGAATCCCCCCCTTGAAAATTCTGGGTTTGCCCCTGGTCTGTAACAATCACCCCCCCTCCCCCACCCCACCGGTGGTGCCTAAACCTAACCACTACCCCTGCAGAAACACCCCTTTACACATATAAAATCTATAATATCTTTGATAACATAAAATCTGAAAATACAAACAAAACAATATGACAAAAACTATAATGTTGCAACTTTCTAAAACAATAACATAGTTCAACACAGTAATGTTCTAATGTTTTTAACAATATTTATCAGGCGCCCTTTTTTCATCTTTTTTGGCTGTAATAGCAATAAATGCATTCGAGTCTATGGCGGTGTCCTTTTTGTCCACTAGCTGCCACTGCCAGCGCCTTTTTTTCCTGCTACCACAAACCCTTAGGAGGCCAACTAGCACTGGGAGAGTTGTTGGCAATGATAACCTTAATACAATCTAAACCTTCAAATAGGCAAAAGAGTCTCAGGTTAGAAAAAAAATATGTAAGAAGAAAAGGAAAAGAAAAGAGGGAAAAAAAACGGACCTGCACAAGTGTCACGCTTGGAGGTGTTTTCTCCACGGTCAGCACACGATGCATAAGCTGACGTGAAGGAGGTACACACACCAGCACAAGGGATCAGGATATCCCAAGTTTAGTGGAGGAGAGGACTGACTCCAATAGGAGATTGTGGCGCACAGAGCCGGTGCAGATCCGAACAGCCACAAACAATGCTTTCGTGATAACGTCTCAGCGCAAAGTAGCGCTGAGCGCATAAACCAGAACTGAGGAGATCAGGACAGGTAGACAGAATGAACGCTTGCTAGCTAGCGGCTACTTAGCGTCAGCAAGCGTCCACAACAAGACAGACTGGAATGAGGCAGCCAATGCGTTGCAGCGATGGCGTGCCTCACAAAGACAGGACAGGATAGTCAGGAAATAGCAGGATCAAGATAGATGAACGTAACACAGACAAAAATACAACAAGTATGTTTTCCTAGCGTATTACAATTACAGCTATCAATGAAACTATTTGTAACATCTGACTAACATATGTATATATCAGCAATGAACCGATATATGACATAAGCAGGAACACTGACTAGGACTGGAGCAATTCAGGGAACAGGACTCAGAAGGATTCGCTATCTCTTCGCAGAGATGAACGCAATCCACAAACGGTAACAGGACCAGGATTCAGAAGGATTCGTTATCTCTTCGCAGAGATGAACGCAATCCACAAACAGAACCAGGAGCAGGATAACTAACTCAGCACGGGTGATCACGATACGCGCAAACTACCAAAACGTGCTGGAAAGCTGACTAACTGAACACAGGATATAAACAGTTCGTGTACGTATATATCAGCGACACTGTTGTATCAACGTAACACGAATACAAGGAAAATAATAAACGTGCTGGTATGCATATATATTGGCAATGAACCAATATATGATGCAAGACCAGCAAAGTATCTTTAGAACAAGAAACACGATCCGGGACTGAAGCAACAGCAAGACAGGCTTAACTGAAGCTATGATAGCCCGAGGAGCCCTGCAGGAAGCAGATCTTTATACTGAGGTCATTCAATGGGAGCAGACATGCAGATTCCCACACAGGTGAATGATAATCAGTCACAAGCTGACAGCAGGGAAAGGCAGACAAAGCTATGCAGCTTGCATGGAAAGAGATCAGAACTGCCTGAGCTGCAGCACTACTACTGCCAGCAGTACCTGCTGCAGCAGCGATCATGACAACAAGAGAACATTGTACTCCAAAGTTTGTAAATATAGCTTCAAATTTAAATTCCCATGTGAGTACCACTTGAAGGGCCCACTCAAGTACAACATGGGTTAACTTATAGTATTAGACTGAACAGAGGCGCCAACAGGTTAAAAGCAGTATTTAAAATGTTTAAAATTGCAGCCTACAAAACATCCAAACAGATAGACCCAACTCCTCCTCCAATCTCACCCGCCAACAAAAAATTGCCATCAAAACACTACAACACAATCATAACTTGATCATTAAACCAGCAGATAAAGGGGGAGGGATTGTCATCCTCAACACCAAAGATTATCTGGAGGAAGCAGAACGCCTGCTTGGCGACACTAACTACTACGAGACCCTGGACTCAGATCCGACCCCCGAACTCAACATGAATTTAAAACTTCTCATTAATAACGCATTCTGCAATAACATCATTTCTAAAAATGAGAGAAACTTCATCATCAATCAACACCCTAAAACTCCATTTTTTACTACTTACCCAAAATTCACAAATCCCTTACCAAACCACTAGGACGTCCCATCATATCCGGCATAGATTCACCCACCAGTAATCTTTCACGGTTTGTTGACCATCATCTTCAACCATATGTACAATCACTCAGTTCCTATCTAAAAGATTCCACTCATCTCATTGAACTTCTCAGCCTTATTCCCTGGCAGGACAACTACTCATGGCTCACCTGTGACGTCACCTTCCTATATACAAATATACCACACTCTTACGGCATTTCAGCCATCAAATACTTCCTATCCACTAACCCCCTAATGCCCCATAGTCAACAGTCCTTTTTAGCCAATTGCACCGAATTCATTTTACAGAACAATATTTTTACATTCAGAGATAAGGTATACCATCAAACCAACGGCACAGCGATGGGTTCTTCCTTCGCTCCCTCTTACGCAAACCTATCCATGGGCCTATTTGAGCTCCAAAAAATGCAAACTGACAACCCCTTTTCCAATAACATCATATTTTATAAGCGTTACATTGACGACCTCATCTTCATCTGGAATGGCAATACTGACTTCATCCCGCTCTTCCTCAACTATCTCAATTGCAATCCGGCTGGGCTGCAGTTCACATCAAAACATGACCCAACAAGCATTGAATTCCTAGATTTAATACTCTTCACTGAATCCAATCTCATCAAAACCAAAACATACTTCAAACCAGTTGATGCTAATAATTACATACACTTTGACAGTTTTCATTACCGCCCCTGGACCATCAACACACCATACAGTCAGTTCAGAAGAATCCACAAAAATTGTACAGACATCACTGACTACAACTCACAATCTGATATTCTTGCCAGTAAATTTAAAACACGGAAATACCCAAAAAAATTGATCAAGGACGCCATATTCAGAGCTAAAAAAACAAGGAACACGAATCCACCTTCCGACCAGGAACAACCATCCATTATTGATTGTCCTCGCTTCATCACCCAATTCAATGCCCAACACCCTCAGATCCGCTCCATCTTGAAAAATAGGTGGGAAATCCTACTCCAGGACCCATACCTCCGCCCAATTATTCCACCTACCCCTGCCATTACATTCAAAAGAGCACCCAATCTAAAAAGCCTTCTGGCACCCGGCAGACTAAAAACACCCACTACCAATAACCATACAAATCTCCAACAGGCACCTGGATGCGCGCCCTGCAACAATACCAGGTGCATGGCCTGCCTGTTTGTACAAAACACTACTGTCTTTCAATCCCAAAACACAAAGACGCAATACTCAATCAGAAATCATCTTACCTGCACCTCAAGATACGTCATATACATTATCACTTGCCCCTGTCACCTCCAGTACGTGGGTCGGACTACCCAACCAGCACGCTCCAGAATTGGCCAACACAAGAGAAACATAATTAAAAAATTTCCACTCCACAGCGTATCCAAGCATTTCGGCACCCATCACCACAGTGACCCTTCCTTATTCCGCATCACACTCATTGAATCCGTTCCACAACAACAACACGACGCTTTTGAAAAACTGAGGGTGAGGGAGATGTACTGGATTCAAATACTAAAGACCCTCACACCAGAGGGCCTTAATGAACAATTAGAAAAAATACATTGATCAGTTCTGCTTTTTTACCTTTTTAGTCGCCTCTTTTATCATCTTTGTTCCAATTTTAAGTTTATTTTATTTTATCAATCTCTGCTTCAGCAAAATATGTTCTTTTACACGATCATCACAATTTCTTCATAGCTTGATGTATATAACAAAAAAATTTCAACTTAATACTGAAGCATTCACCCCTGTTTTAAAAAATCCATATAAAATGCTTTTATGTATTTTATGTAATTTATGTATTATCTACTTCCTTTCCCCATGATCCTTACTGAAATCGGGTTTTGTTTACTTGTATATTTATATTTGTTCATTGTCCCGCATACACAGTTCAAAAGTCTTTCTTTTTTTATATGTGTGTTTATATTTTTATGTGTATTTATGCATATTCTTTATATTAATAGGATCATTCCAACAATGTCAATTGATTTATTCATTTGAGTACACTACTAATGTACTACACTACTAATGTTTACCAATACACCCTGTAAAAAATCATTTACTATTTATATAGGCTACAGCACGATTTTATATATATAAATAAGACTGCCAATTCAAAAACTTATAGCCGATTACTTTCCCTTTCTCATATGAGGCACGTCATTAACCCTCTTCAACATACTCTGTACCCCTAGTCCCCGTACATTACATAGAATCTCTTGTGGGCAACTGTTCCCCTATCAAAAATGGTGCAGAGTGATCCTACACATGCGCATAGCGAGTACCACCGTCCCACAGGCCATACGCAATGATGCGCCGCTCCAACCCTTCCCAACACGGAAATCTATATGCGTTCCACGCAGCCTCCCACGTGGTGTCATGACGACGCACCGGCGCCGCCCGATGACGCGTCATAATGGCCGCTTGCAGTGCGGACGTGGCAAACAGGGCCCGCCCAGCCAACAATCATCCAATGAAGGGCTCTCCATCCACTACATAAACAGCAGGTCAGAAACACCTGGGCACAAAGGCGCCAGGTGCAATTCTGACACTCTGCTGGTAAGTCTAACGTTTTTGTTTATATTCACCCAATACTGTTCCCATTGTTTTATACTGCCTCCCAATCCACCCCCCCAAGGCTATTTCACGCTATTCTTCTGCCCCCCAATCCACCCTTTAGAATGTACATACCACCTTTATCCTCCCCCATGTTTGCACTCCACCAGTTGCACTTTGCCCCTTCTCCAACACCAATACTACCCCTTCCATAGCATTTTTATTCCACCATACATTACCATCTCTACCCATACCTACCCCCACTCCATCTCCTCCCCGATACTCCTCCCCTCCCTCCACACAGACCCTGCCCATAAGACTTTAATTATACTACTCCACATAGTAGATTATACTTCTTTATGCCAAATGGATCATCATCCTCACCCAGCTGTTCATTTTTCCACAGTCAACAACCCCCACCTCTACTTCTTCCCCCCTAAAAATTACCCATATCAATATTTTTAAATAAATAATGTCTGTACATTTTTTCATGTTTGTCAGATCGTGTACCAAATACGTGCCTTTTATCCCTAATAGTGTACTCCTACTTCTACTGCCTGATGAAGCGGGTATAGACCTGCGAAACGCGTTGTAAACAATACCCTGGAGTGTACCAATAAATTCAATTTTTGTTGAAATACACAGTTACTTGTGTCTGCTTGAAGGAGGTAAGTTCACCACTGCCTCCAAAGCAATTTTAAACATTTTAAATACTGCTTTTAACCTGTTGGCACCTCTGTTCAGTCTAATACTATATTACATATCCACCCTTGGTGGAGGAGGATACCCCTTTCTTTCTTCACGTCTACAGAGAGCGACTTCTTAATCCTGAGTGGGGACAGGTCAATCTCCTCACCTGCTTATACAGTGGTTGCCTGGAGGTAACCCTGGTTTGTGAGTATAAACTTTACTCCTTATATATACCATTTGCCTTCACTTACTACACCATATTGGGCTCTCGGTTCTCCCTTTTTATAAACATGGGTTAACTAGTCAGTGTATATACTGTGTGGGCACCTGAAACACATCCAGGTAATATGAAGATAGAACTTAATTGGAGAACCAGCAGATAACCCCCTGCCCGCTACAGCCACATTATATATTTCAGCTCAAAACCAAACTATCTGAAATAAAAAAGAAATCTGTTTAAACTCATTTTCGACACTATAGCATGTTGAGCTAAATTATTAAGATGAGGCAGACTAATGAATGATATGTTCTCTTATGTCAACACTCCGAGTCTAACATGCTCCATCTACTTTTTGCAAGGTTCTGACTAGGGATGACCCTTCCTAGGAGAACTCACAGAAAAGCATGTGATCAGTCTGACCAGCGGATAGATTTGTAAGGCTCTAATTTACTGGCCATGATAATGTGCTAAACCAGGAAGTCATCACAGCAAATCAGAGCCGTTCAAATCTATCAGCTGATCAAACTGATTGCATGCTTCTCCGTGACTTCTCCTAGGCAGGACCATCACTAGTTTTGACATTTAGTCCACCAAGGTGTACATAAGACCAATTCTACCAGGAGCCAAGTTCCATCAGAAGTGCTTGATGACTGTCTAACCAGCACAAGGCCAGCCTAGAATCAATGGAAATAATTACCACTGAAGATGAAGACCTGTCATACAAGTTATGAAGAAAGATACCATAATAATAGTTCAAGGCAACTCACCCCACAGTAGCATGCTAGTGTAATGATCGGTGTCAGCACACAGAGAGAATCTGATTATTGATGATCTGCAGAATCACCAATAATACAAGTATGACTAACCTCTGGACACCTAATGAAGTGTAAGTGTTTGGTGTAACTGTAGGCTATCTCCCGTGAGGCGGGAGATACAGGCAGCTCGGCCAGGAACCACCTGAGGGGCAGGTGGCCCTGGGCTGTGCAGGGACTGTCTCCTTGAGAGAGGGAATAGCGAGAACCTGGCAACCAGTGATACTTGGTGATCAGATAATAGACTGTACTGCAGCCAGGGGACTCCAAGGAGAAGAGGCCACTGGCTGCTTAGCAGGCCGGACTCTCTGAGGAGCGGGAGTTCTAGTTGCTAACTGACACTTGGTGGAATAGTGTCACAGCTAGTACAGATAGACTGAGCACTCAAGGGATGAGTGACAGTCTGGAAGGTCGGGCAGGCCAGGTCGGCAACACACAAGCAGATAAGGTACAGAGACAGAAGGCTGATTCGGTAACCGGGGACAGGCAGGGTTTGGCAACAGGTAGGCAGATATGCAAAGGTACCGAATCAGAAAGCAAGAGAGAGGTCAACAGAGCAAATAGTCATAACAGATATAAAGCAGAGTCCTAGTCTGAGGTGTGAGGTCCTTGGTCTCGACACCCAGGAACTAGTCTAGAGAATAACTCAGCAATGACACAGTAATCCTAAGCTTGGGTGTGAGGTGCTTGGTTTCAACACCCCGGAACTGGTCTAAACTCTAAAGTATAACACAGCAATGACACAGTAATCCTAAGCTTGGGTGTGAGGTCCTTGGTCTCAACACCCCGGAACTGGTCTAAAGTATAACACAAGTGTAATCTGGCTAAGTGTGAATTCCCAGGTCCACCTGGTTTTAACACACTGTGGGATCTGACTGAGGTCTGAGTGCTCACACGTAAGTATTCGCAACGGCAGACAACCTGAGACTGACCAACAAGATCTATATACACTGCAGCGCTCCTCAGCGCCTCCCAGCGCCACTCAGCCAATCAGTAACTGCGCTGGGATCAGCTGATCGACCTGATCAGCTGATCCCTCTCCGACTGGCATAAAGGTCCTGCCTTCCAGCACGCGTGCGCGTAGCTCTCCATCTGTGTGCACTAGAAGGCCCAGGCAAACCAGACGCATGCTGCTGTGCGTAAACCGCCGGTCTGAACGCGGAGACAGCCGCCCCGCTGACCGCGCGGCGGCATCTCCGCAATCCATTACAGCTAGACACAGAAACATAAGGCACATTATGTCCACACTTTTGGGGTATATTGACTAGAGAATCCAACTAGAGAAGTCCCCATCTGAGCCTTAAAGCTGCATACCAACCTCAGTGCATACGGAAAGTATTCACAGCACATCACCTTTTCCACATTTTGTTATGTTATAGCCTTATTCTAAAATGGATTAAATTCATTCTTTTCACCCCATAATGACAATGTGAAAAGAGTTTACTTGAGGTTTTGGCAAATTTAGTTTAAATTAAAAAAAATGAGAAAGCACATGTACATACACATTCATAGCCTTTGCCATGAAGCTCAAAATTGAGCTCAGGTCGATCCTGTTTCCCCTGATTATCCTTGAGATGTTTCTGCAGTTAATCGGAGTCCATCTGTGGTATATTCAGTTGAATGGACATGATTTTGAAAGGCACACACCTGTCTTTATAAGGTAATGAAGTTGACAAGTCATGTCAGAGCCCAAACCAAGCATAAAGTCAAAAGAATTGTCTGTAGACCTTTGATACAGGATTATCTTTTCTTGAGGCACAAATCTGGGGAAGGTTACAGAAAAAAATCTGCTACTTTGAAGGTCCGAAAGAGCACAGTGGTCTCCATCATCCTTAAGTAGAAGACGTTCAAATCCACCAGGACTCTTCCTAGACAGGGGAGAAAGACCTAAGTCAGGGAGGTGACCAAGAACCCTATGGTCACTCATAGACAGAGCTCAAGAGGTCCTCTGTAAAGATTAAGTAGAACAATATGTAGTTCCCTGGGTTTACATCATAGGTGGAAAATATGCCAAAACTTCGATCCAGGAAGGAAGATGTCAGCAAAGACACTGTGCAATGAGCCACAATTTCATACACAGCAATTTTAGAAAAGCAGTGTCTTCTTGCTACCAGCATGACAAGGGACCATCTAGTTGTCTCACAGGTCAATTTCCTATATACATAAAGGTAAAGCTAGTCCACAAGTGAGAGAACATAGCATGCATACCAAACTCTTGGAAATTGTTTCCCCATCAAGGGTATAAAGCAGGCAATATAACCTGTAATGAAGCCCACTAAAATATCTATAACCTCATCATGACAACAGTATTACTCGGCGTCCAAACACAAATGGTGTAGAACTGAGGAAAAATAAAGCTGGATAGGTAACTATACACTCACCCAAAGGATTATTAGGAACAGCATACTAATACGGTGTTTGACCCCCTTTCGCCTTCAGAATTGATTCAACAAGGTGCTGAAAGCATTCTTTAGAAATGTTGGCCCATATTGATAGGATTGCAGTTGATGGAGATTTGTGGGATGCACATCCAGGGCACAAAGCTCCCGTTCCATCACATCCCAAAGATGCTCTATTGGGTTGAGATCTGGTGACTGTGGGGGCCATTTTAGTACAGTGAACTCATTGTCATGTTCAAGAAACCAATTTGAAATGATTCAAGCTTTGTGACATGGTGCATTATCCTGCTGGAAGCAGTCATCAGAGGATGGGTACATGGTGGTCATGAAGGGATGGACATGGTCAGAAACATTGCTCAGGTATCCCATGGCATTTAAACAATGCCCAATTGGCACTAAGGGGCCTAAATTTTGCCCAAAAAAATCCCACACGGCATTACACCACCACTACCAGCCTGCACAGTGGTAACAAGGCATGATGGATCCATGTTCTCATTCTGTTTACGCCAAATTCTGACTCTATCAAGACTCATCAGACTAGGCAACATTTTTCCAGTCTTCAACTGTCCAATTTTGGTGAGCTTGTGCAAATTGTAGCCTCTGTTTCCTATTTGTAGTGGAGATGAGTGGTACCTGGTGCGGTCTTCTGCTGTTGTAGCCCATTCACCTCAGGGTTGTGCGTGTTGTGGCTTCACAAATGCTTTGCTTCATACCTCGGTTGTAACGAGTGGTTATTTCAGTCAACTTTGCTCTTCTATCAGGTTGAATCAGTCGGCCCATTCTCCTCTGACCTCTAGCATCAACAAGGCATTTTCGCCCACAGGACTGCTGCATACTAGATGTTTTTTTTCCATTTTCACACCATTCTTTGTAAAACCTAGAAATGGTTGTGCGTGAAAATCCCAGTAACTGAGCAGATTGTGAAATACTCAGACCGGCCTGTCTGGCACCAAAAACCATGCCTCGCTCAAAATTGCTTAAATCACCTTTCTTTCCCATTATGACATTCAGTTTGGAGTTCAGGAGATGGTCTTGACCAGGACCACACCCCTAAATGCATTGAAGCAACTGCCATGTGATTGGTTGATTAGATAATTGCATTAATGAGAAATTGAAGAGGTGCTCCTAATAATCCTTTAGGTGAGTGTAGATCACCATCACTCCTCTCCAGACAAATCGAGTTGTGCCAAGCCAACACTCACCAAGCGACTTACCACTTGATCCTCTTGGATGCGGTGGTTTGCCTGGTCAGATTGAGTTCAAGCTTGGAATTGGAAGATTGCCATTCCAGTTAGGCATCTCAATAGAAGGAAGGCATAAATCTCAACAGAAATCCAGAACTCCCACAGTGTTATGACTGTTAACTGACAGTTACAGACTGTTAAGGCAAAAGGGAAATGCCATCTCTATGTCAAGCCTTTTCCCCTGATAGCCTGCAGTGAAGCAGGGTGATTGTAGATAAGTTGTGAAAAAGCTGAACAGGATTCTCATTACAAAGAATTTCTCCTTTCCCCTTTGCAGTCCACATAATGGCCTCAATTCATCAAGCTTATCTCCTGTCTTTAATAACGTTTCTAGAGTTATCACCATGGTGATGAGGCATGTAGTATTCAGGAAACATTTTACCTCAGGCAAACCTAAAGTTAACTCTTCTGTCTTTAAGTTAACTCTTCAATCCTTAAAGAGAACCCGAGGTGGGTTTGAAGAATGTGATCATCTTACAGAGGCTGGATCTGCCTATACAGCCCAGCCTCTGTTGGTATCCCAAACCCCCCTAAGGTCCCCCTGCACTCTGCAATACCTCATAAATCACAGCCGTGCTGTCGACAAACAGCGTGTCGCAGCATGCTGTGTTTTTCTCTATAGTGTCAGTCTGCTGCTCTCCCCGCCTCTTGCAGAACTCCGGGGGGGGGGGGCAGGGACCGGAGCTCTGCAGGAGGCGGGGGAGCAGCCGAGACTGACACTACAGATGTAAACACAGCCAGCGCAGCGCGGCTGTGATCTATGTCTGACTGCAGAGTGCAGGGGGACATTAGGGGGGTTTGGAATACCAACAGAGGCTGGGCTGTATAGGAAGATCCAGCCTCTGTAAGCAGATCACATTCTTCAAACCCACCTCGGGTTCTCTTTAAAATAACTCCAGAATTCTAAAGTTAAAGACAGGCTGTTAATTAACCGCGTGTGAAAATAACTACAGAGGAGGTAACTTAAAGAGAAACTCCGACCAAGAATTGAACTTTATCCCAATCAGTAGCTGATACCCACTTTTACATGAGAAAAATAATGATTTTCACAAACAGACCATCAGGGGGCGCTGTATGACTGATTTTGTGCTGAAACCCCTCCCACAAGAGGCTCTGGTACCGTACGGTACTCTGGGCAAACTGCCACAATGTAACAATGTTCAGACAGGAAATAGCTGCTTACAGCTGTCTGTTAAAGCCAGACCAGCTACATAATCTGCCCACAGTAACAATGTCACCATGTAAAACATGTCAGAATGTGAATCTGGGAGAGGAAAGATTTTACAATGAGCAAACACTGACTAAATCATGTATACATAATTATTGTAAAAATGAAGCACTTTTTTATTACATTATTTTCACTGGAGTTCCTCTTTAACCTCTTGCCGACTGCTCCACGCCAATTGGCGTGAGCAGTGCGGCAGTCCCAGGACCACTCCGTGCCCATTGGCGTGAACGGTCTTCTATGGGGCTAGCAGGAGAGCCGATCTCCTGCTCGGGAGGCGGAGCTTCGCCCCGCCTTCAGTCTCCGTGCAGCGATCGCCGCTCGGGAGACTATGAGACGGCAGTTTCGCCATCTAACTACTTTGTACAGCGCTGCGATCTGCAGCAGCGCTGTACTGGGGACAGCCGTGTGACAAGAGAGCAATTGGCTCTCATAGGCAGAAGCCTATGACAGCCGATTGCATGATTGGCCGGCAGGGGAGAAGGAGGGAGGATTACGTTAAAATAAAAAAAATAGTAAAATTTATTTAAAAATAAAAAACATAAATGGTTATAAAAAAAAAACAATGTCGGGGCAATCAGTAGAGATGTCGCAAACCTCCGATTTTCGGTTCGCGAACCCTGTTCGTGAACCTTCGCGGAAGGTTCGGTTCGCGGAAAAGTTCGCAAACCGCAATAGACTTCAATGGGGATGCGAACTTTGAAAAATAGAAAAAATTATGCTGGCCACAAAAGTGATGGAAAAGATGTTTCAAGGGGTCTAACACCTGGAGGGGGGCATGGCGGAGTGGGATACACGCCCAAAGTCCCGGGGAAAAATCTGGATTTGACGCAAAGCAGCGTTTTAAGGGCAGAAATCACATTGAATGCTAAATGACAGGCCTAAAGTGCTTTCAAACATCTTGCATGGGCATACATCAATCAGGGAGTGTAATTAGAGTTCTGCTTCACACTGACACACCAAACTCACTGTGTAACGCACCGCAAACAGCTGTTTGCGTAGTGACGGCCGTGCTGGACTGGTGCGCACCGTGGCCAGAGTGTAGGCCGTGACGTTTTTCAAGCCCATATGGTCGCCGGGCTGTGGTAGCTCAATGATAGAACAACAGTGACTGTCCAGCTGATCAAATTTGGTCTGACCACAATGAAGCAACGACCTTATTATCTTTTGTGTCCCACCCCCACCCGAGACACTCAAATAGCCGGCGGTCATTGCTTCATTGTGATACGCAAGCCCCTTCACCGCGGCAAGGTAATGATCACGAAGGGGGATGGGCACATGTACATGCCTTTTTGTTTTTTTTTGTTGCAGCCGCCCGCAGTGCAGCCAGAGAAATTAGGCAGGCATGTACACGCACCAGAAAAATTAGTGTAGCGGCCGCTGCTAGCAGCGGCCTTAAAAATTCAGGAATCCGCCTAGAGTCCTGGACCCTGTTGGTGGTGGCGGAGAAGGCAAGCAGCCTGCAGGCAGAGATGCTGTGTGTGGGGACTGAATTAGTCTTCGGTCGTGCAGTAGCCCTCCGGGATCCATTCCTCATTCATTTTGATAAAGGTCAGGTACTGAACACTGTCGTGACTTAGGCGACTTCTCTTCTCAGTAACTATGCCTCCAGCTGCACTGAAGGTCATTTCTGACAGGACGCTTGCGGCAGGGCAAGAGAGAAGTTGTATGGCAAATTGGGACAGCTCTGGCCACAGGTCAAGCCTGCGCAACCAGTAGTCCAAGGGTTCATCGTCGCTTTTCGCAGTGTCTACATCCAAACTCAAGGCCAGGTAGTCGGCTACCTGCCGGTCCAGGCGTTGGTGGAGGGTGGATCCGGAAGTACTATGGTGAGGAGTTGGACTAAAGAATGTCCGCATGTCCGACATCACCCTGAGATCGCTGGAGCGTCCTGTCCTTGCCTGCGTGGGCTAGGGAGGAGGAAGGTTACTGCCAGTGGTACATTGATTGTGTTGTGCAGCCACATCACCCTTAAATGCATTGTAAAGCATCATCGACAGCTTGTTCTGCAAGTGCTGCATCCTTTCCGCCTTCTGTTGAGTTGGTAACAGGTCCGCCACTTTGTGCCTGTACCGAGGGTCTAGTAGCGTGGCCACCCAGTACAGGTCATTTGCCTTGAGTTTTTTGATACGGGGGTCCCTCAACAGGATGGACAACATGAAAGAGGACATCAGCACAAAGCTGGATGCAGACATACTCTCCATCTCCTCTTGCTCTTCCTCAGTGACGGGACGCAACTCCTCTTCCTCCCCCCAGCCACGAACAATACCACGGGAACGTGGAGCAGCAGAAGCCCCCTGTGACGGCTGACGCGGTTGTTCTTCTTCCACCACCTCTTCCTCCTCCCCAGAAACACCTTCCTAATCGCCATCATCAGAGTCTGACTCCTCTCCTTCCCCACACGACTCCTCTTCTTCCTCCTCCTCCCCTCTGTGCTGCCGCAGGTGTTGTGGAAACATCGGGTTCGGATGTAAATCGCTCCCACGACTCCTGCTGCTGTAACTGTTCTCGTTCACGCTCCTCCACAGCTGTATCCACCACTCTACATACGGCACGCTCCAGGAAGTAGGCGTAGGGGATCAAGTCGCTGATGGTGCCCTCATCGCGACTCACCAGTTTGGTCACCTCATCAAATGGCTCCATGACCCTGCATGCATTTCGCATCAGTGTCCAGTTGTTGGGCCACAACATCCCCATCCTCCCAGATTGTGTCCTTGTACTGTAATGATACAGGTACTGGGTGACGGCTTTCTCCTGGTCTAGCAGGCGAGAGAACATCATCAGGGTGGAATTCCAGCGAGTCGGGCTATCGCAAATCAGGTGTCTCACCGGCAAGTTGTTTCTACGCTGAATGTCCGCAAAGCGTGCCATGGCCTTGTAAGAGCGCCTGAAATGCCCACACAACTTCCTGGCCTGCTTCAGGACATCCTCTAAGCCTGGGTACTTGGACACAAATCTTTGCACGACCAGATTCAGCACATGTGCCATACAGGGTATGTGTGTCAGCTTTCCCAAATTCAACGCAGCAATGAGATTGCTGCCATTGTCACACACCACATTGCCGATCTCAAGCTTGTGCGGGGTCAGCCATTGCTCCACCTGTTTGTTAAGAGCAGCCAGGAGAGCTGCTCCAGTGTGACTCTCCGCTTTTAGGCAAGACATGTCTAACACTTCGTGACACCGTCGTACCTGGCATGCAGCATAGGCCCTGGGGTGCTGGGGCTGTGTAGCTGAAGAGGAGATCGTGGCATCAGCCAAGGAGGAGGAGGAGGATGACGACAGCGAAGGTGGAGAGGAGGTGACTGGAGGCCTGCCTGCAAGCCGTGGAGGTGTGACAAGTCGGTCCGCTGCGCAGCCACATACTCCCTGCTTGCTGCCATCGGTCACCAGGTTGAACCAATGGGCTGTGTATGTAATGTAGTGGCCCTGCCCGTGCTTGGCAGACCAGGCATCCGTGGTCAGGTGGACCCTTGACCCACTGCTGTGTGCCAGAGATGACAACACTTGCCTCTCAACTGCACGGTACAGTTTGGGTATGGCCTTTTGTGAAAAATAATTGCGGCCTGGTATCTTCCACTGCGGTGTACCAATGGCCACAAACTTACAGAAAGCCTCCGACTCCACCAGCTTGTATGGTAATAGCTGGCGAGCTAATAGTTCCGCCACGCCAGCTGTCAGACGCCGGGCAAGAGGGTGACTGGCAGACATTTGCTTCTTACGCTCAAATACTTCCTTCATGGACAGCTGGGTACTGCTGTGGGCAGAGGAGAAGAAACCGCTGAAGGGAAGAGGCGGTGTGGAGGAGGGTGGCTGTGAAGGTCCACGGAAGAAAGTGGATGAAGACAATGCACCTGAAGGAGGAAGAGGAGAAGGAGGGTGGCTTGTCTTTTGAGGGGTGCTGCTTTTCCTCAGGTGTTCTTGCCATAGCTGTTTGTGCCTTCTCTCCAGGTGCCTTCATAAGGCACTTGTCCCTACGTGAGAGTTGGCCTTTCCACGGCTCACTTTTTGCTGGCAGAGACAACAGATGGCTTTGCTCCGATCTGAGACACACACGTGAAAAAAATTCCAAACCGCTGAGCCCCCCTGGGGTGATGGCGCTATGGTGGCATCAGCAGCTGACGTTGAAGGGCATGTTGGCTGGCTGGCCATACCTGGCGATACATGGCGCCGGACACTGCCCCCAGCTGTTTCGGAGGACGAGCTCCCTCTGCATCTATCATGGAGTCGTCTCCTCCTACTCTGACTCCCCCTCTGAACTGTCCCCCTGGTCATCTCCTCTACCGGGAACATATGTGGTATCCGTATAATCGTCATCATAATCCTCCTGGCCAGCTTCGCTTTCCTCAGACACCTCCTCAACTGCACCAACTTCAGGTGGTTCATCATCCCCTTCCTCACACGATACGTCCATAGTATCACCACCTAACTCAGTCGTATGAGGTGGTGTACCTGCGCCTTCTTCTTGTTGTTGCAGTAGTGGCTGTGAATCAGTGATTTCACCACCACCACCAAATAACTCCTGCGAAGTGTCAAATGCAGCGGATGTGGTGCTTGTTGTAGCGCTGGTGGCTGCGGGAGATGAGTTGTTCTGTGTTAAATAGTCAAGCACGTCCTCATCTTGGGAAGTGATGGCACGTGCCTTCTTCTGAGCACTGTATTTTGGGGCAGGTTCGCACGAAATCACAGCAACACCACCTCGCACAGACCTGCCGGTGCCTGGTGGCCTTCCTCTGGGTCTGCCTCTACCTCTTCCTCTACCTGGTTTGTCCATTTTGTCCATCTCGGGTGGATGCTAGGTATATGCAGTGAGGTGGGTTCACTCAGCACAACAGGTAGTAGAATGCACAGCGCTGGGCACTCAAGCTAATGCTTAAGGTTTATTTACCACAGGTACAAACAGACATTGCAGGCAGAGGGAGAAAAAATAAGTCTAACAGCCGTTTTACGAGCCTATAGCTCGCTTCCTCAGAGACCAACTATATCACTGAACATGTCCCTTATTTATATGTAGTAAATTGTACATTTACTCACCGCCAGCCAGTCCGTTCAATGGGCTTCTACGAACGCGCCAGGCGCCACAGTGTTTAAAGTCCCGCCCCTTCCGTGTGCATGTCGGGCCACCGCCGTCCAATCAGGACCTTCAGATTCAGCCCAATCAGGAACCCAGGCTTTCGCCCAATCCGCTTGCCCAGCCACTACTACGTAGATCAGGCTGGCGGCTTGTAAATAAAAAAGGATCCGGGGAGCGTTGCCATGGAGACACAGACCACTACTGAATATAGCGGTTTCTGTATAATTGCTTTTTCTCTCCATCAGATCGCATAAATATCACCCGAACTCCAGGGATTCATGCTCTGCAGAGGAAACAAAAAGAAAAAGAAAACATAAGGAATAATTACATGTAAAACATTCCATATCTTATTCAATAGATACAAAGAGTTACACAGCCTGGTAAAATCAATCATAAAAACAGTGAGGTATTCCTCATCCGGCGAGCCCCATGAAGCCCGGAAAAAACCTTCCTAGTAGCACTCAACAATAGCACACTTAATATTGTTCAAGGAAGCAATACAGTTCATTTCTTTCATTGAGTCCAAGTCGCCCACAGGCTTTTGATCGTGAAATGAACCTGGCTTCTTCCTGCCTTAGCAACCTTTCATGATCACCTCCCCTGTGTGGGGGGTCCACAGTTTTTAGACCCAGGAAGCGCAGTCTTCCCCTTACACCTCCATGTTCCTTCCACATATGATCAATCAACCGCCCAGCCCCCTTTTTAGACTTAAGGGATGCAACATGTTCCTGAAACCTTTTACACATCTGGCGAGTTTTCATGCCTATATAGAAGCGGTTACAGGGACATTATACAGCATACACCACGAACGTAGACCGACAGTGTATAAAATCTTCGATTTTAAATCTCTCCCCGCCCAGGGTCACCTCCTTTCCTGGAATAAATTGGGAGCAGTGGTTACAATTTCCACACTTAAAATTTCCTGTCGGTCTAGATCTGGTGAGCCAATCCATTTGTTTCTCCTCCCTGAACTCACTCCGTACCAGCATATCGCCAATGGTTTTAGGTCTGTGAAAAGTCACCAGTGGCTTATCATGGATCACCCCACTCAAATCTGAGGTACCTCTCAAGTCACCCCAATTTTTTGAGATGCAGGTACGAATATTCCCTGCCATGGGGGAAAAATCAAACACCATGGGCACCGCAACCCTATTGCCATCTTGATTCTGATCCATAGCCCTTCTTCTCCTTCTTCCTCCCCCCTGTATCAAATCCATCCTAGATCTTCCCTCTGCCTTATGAAAGGCCTCAACTATCAGTTCAAGAGGATAACCCCGTGCCAAGAATCTCAGCCCAAGGTCATAACTCTGTTCGAGAAAATCATCCTCTTTACTGTTATTCCTTTTCAGGCGAACAAATTGACTATATGGGATGGATTTAACCACATGCCTGGGGTGGAAACTGGAATATAGGAGTAGGCTATTAGTGGTTGTTGGTTTGCGATGCCCCTTACTCAGTAACTTACCACCTTCTGAGAACACTACTTGGCTGACACTTTGGAGGTCCTGAGAAGATTGCCTCAGTTGGACTGGCAGGAGAACTTTAACTTGGTCTCGATTGATGTGGAAAGCTTGTATACTCGAATACCCCAAGAGTTGGGGGTTAGGGTTTTGAAAAAGTTCTTAATTGATCGAGGTAAAGACGATAACTGGGCAGAGTATATTGGTGATTGTTTGCATTTCATCTTGACCCATAATGCTTTCCTGTTTCAGGATCGTTGGTACAGACAGGCCTCTGGCGTGGCGATGGGGACATCTGTAGCCCCAACGTTTGCTAATATTTTTCTGGCAGCTTGGGAAGAGGAAGTAATCTATGATGAGAGGAATCCCTATCGTCACACCATGGGGACCTGGCTAAGATATATGGATGATGTCCTGCTGATTTGGAAGGATACAAAAGGTCGCTTTGAGGAATTTCTGCTTTGGATCAATGAAAATGATTACAATATGAGATTTACAGGGGTGTGGGGTGGGAAGAGTTTGGAGTTCCTGGACCTGACCCTGTTCTCAGAAGGTGGTAAGTTACTGAGTAAAGGGCATCGCAAACCAACAGCCACTAATAGCCTACTCCTATATTCCAGTTTCCACCCCAGGCATGTGGTTAAATCCATCCCATATAGTCAATTTGTTCGCCTGAAAAGGAATAACAGTAAAGAGGATGATTTTCTCAAACAGAGTTATGACCTTGGGCTGAGATTCTTGGCACGGGGTTATCCTCTTGAACTGATAGTTGAGGCCTTTCATAAGGCAGAGGGAAGATCTAGGATGGATTTGATACAGGGGGGAGGAAGAAGGAGAAGAAGGGCTATGGATCAGAATCAAGATGGCAATAGGGTTGCGGTGCCCATGGTGTTTGATTTTTCCCCCATGGCAGGGAATATTCGTACCTGCATCTCAAAAAATTGGGGTGACTTGAGAGGTACCTCAGATTTGAGTGGGGTGATCCATGATAAGCCACTGGTGACTTTTCACAGACCTAAAACCATTGGCGATATGCTGGTACGGAGTGAGTTCAGGGAGGAGAAACAAATGGATTGGCTCACCAGATCTAGACCGACAGGAAATTTTAAGTGTGGAAATTGTAACCACTGCTCCCAATTTATTCCAGGAAAGGAGGTGACCCTGGGTGGGGAGAGATTTAAAATCGAAGATTTTATACACTGTCGGTCTAAGTTCGTGGTGTATGCTGTATTATGTCCCTGTAACCGCTTCTATATAGGCATGAAAACTCGCCAGATGTGTAAAAGGTTTCAGGAACATGTTGCATCCCTTAAGTCTAAAAAGGGGGCTGGGCGGTTGATTGATCATATGTGGAAGGAACATGGAGGTGTAAGGGGAAGACTGCGCTTCCTGGGTCTAAAAACTGTGGACCCCCCACACAGGGGAGGTGATCATGAAAGGTTGCTAAGGCAGGAAGAAGCCAGGTTCATTTCACGATCAAAAGCCTGTGGGCGACTTGGACTCAATGAAAGAAATGAACTGTATTGCTTCCTTGAACAATATTAAGTGTGCTATTGTTGAGTGCTACTAGGAAGGTTTTTTCCGGGCTTTATGGGGCTCGCCGGATGAGGAATACCTCACTGATTTTATGATTGATTTTACCAGGCTGTGTAACTCTTTGTATCTATTGAATAAGATATGGAATGTTTTACATGTAATTATTCCTTATGTTTTCTTTTTCTTTTTGTTTCCTCTGCAGAGCATGAATCCCTAGAGTTCGGGTGATATTTATGCGATCTGATGGAGAGAAAAAGCAATTATACAGAAACCGCTGTATTCAGTAGCGGTCTGTGTCTCCATGGCAACGCTCCCCGGCTCCTCTTTTATTTACAAGCCGCCAGCCTGATCTACGTAGTAGTGGCTGAGCAAGTGGATTGGGCGAAAGCCTGGGTTCCTGATTGGGCTGAATCCGAAGGTCTGATTGGACGGCGGTGGCCCGACATGCACCCGGAAGGGGCGGATCTTTAAACACTGTGGCGCCCGGCGTGTTCGTAGACGCTCATTGAATGGACTGGCTGGCGGTGAGTAAATGTACAATTTACTACAAATAAATAAGGGACATGTTCGGTGATATGGTTGGTCTCTGAGGAAGCGAGCTATAGGCTCGTGAGACGGCTGTTAGACTTCTTTTTTCTCCCTCTGCCTGCAATGTCTGTTTGTACCTGTGGTAAATAAACCTTAAGCATTAGCTTGAGTGCCCAGCGCTGTTCTTTCTTCTAACTACCAGTGTTGATGTCTATGCTGTGAGCACCAAGTTCAGCTTCGGAATCCAGGTACTGTGCAGCAGCCTGTTGGGTGCCGGCGATTCTCGGAACTCTCCCCCCCTTAGGTAGTAGGATGCAGTGAGCTGGGTTCACTAAACAGTAAAGGTACTTAGATGCAGTGAGGTGGGTTCACTCAACACAACAGGTAGTAGGATGCAGTGAGCTGGGTTCACTGAACAGTAAAGGTACTTAAATGCAGTGAGGTGAGTTCACTCAACACAACAGGTAGTAGGATGCAGTGAGCTGGGTTCACTGAACAGTAAAGGTACTTAGATGCAGTGAGGTGGGTTCACTCAACACAACAGGTAGTAGGATGCAGTGAGCTGGGTTCACTGAACAGTAAAGGTACTTAAATGCAGTGAGGTGGGTTCACTCAACACAACAGGTAGTAGGATGCAGTGAGCTGGGTTCACTGAACAGTAAAGGTACTTAGATGCAGTGAGGTGGGTTCACTCAACACAACAGGTAGTAGGATGCAGTGAGCTGGGTTCACTGAACAGTAAAGGTACTTAAATGCAGTGAGGTGGGTTCACTCAACACAACAGGTAGTAGGATGCAGTGAGCTGGGTTCACTGAACAGTAAAGGTACTTAAATGCAGTGAGGTGGGTTCACTCAACACAACAGGTAGTAGGATGCAGTGAGCTGGGTTCACTGAACAGTAAAGGTACTTAGATGCAGTGAGGTGGGTTCACTCAACACAACAGGTAGTAGGATGCAGTGAGCTGGGTTCACTGAACAGTAAAGGTACTTAAATGCAGTGAGGTGGGTTCGCTCAACACAACATTTAGTAGAATGCAGTGAGGTGGGTTCACTCAACACAACAGGTAGTAGGATGCAGTGAGCTGGGTTCACTGAACAGTAAAGGTACCTAGATGCAGTGAGGTGGGTTCACTCAACACAACAGGTAGTAGGATGCAGTGAGCTGGGTTCACTGAACAGTAAAGGTACTTAAATGCAGTGAGGTGGGTTCACTCAACACAACAGGTAGTAGGATGCAGTGAGCTGGGTTCACTGAACAGTAAAGGTACTTAGATGCAGTGAGGTGGGTTCACTCAACACAACAGGTAGTAGGATGCAGTAAGCTGGGTTCACTGAACAGTAAAGGTACTTAAATGCAGTGAGGTGGGTTCACTCAACACAACAGGTAGTAGGATGCAGTGAGCTGGGTTCACTGAACAGTAAAGGTACTTGGATGCAGTGAGGTGGGTTCACTCAACACAACAGGTAGTAGGATGCAGTGAGCTGGGTTCACTGAACAGTAAAGGTACTTAAATGCAGTGAGGTGGGTTCACTCAACACAACAGGTAGTAGGATGCAGTGAGCTGGGTTCACTGAACAGTAAAGGTACTTAGATGCAGTGAGGTGGGTTCACTCAACACAACAGGTAGTAGGATGCAGTGAGCTGGGTTCACTGAACAGTAAAGGTACTTAAATGCAGTGAGGTGGGTTCACTCAACACAACAGGTAGTAGGATGCAGTGAGCTGGGTTCACTGAACAGTAAAGGTACTTAGATGCAGTGAGGTGGGTTCACTCAACACAACGGGTAGTAGGATGCGGTGAGCTGGGTTCACTGAACAGTAAAGGTACTTAAATGCAGTGAGGTGGGTTCACTCAACACAACAGGTAGTAGGATGCAGTGAGCTGGGTTCACTGAACAGTAAAGGTACTTAGATGCAGTGAGGTGGGTTCACTCAACACAACAGGTAGTAGGATGCAGTGAGCTGGGTTCACTGAACAGTAAAGGTACTTAGATGCAGTGAGGTGGGTTTACTCAACACAACAGGTAGTAGGATGCAGTGATGAGGTGGGTTAAGTAAACACAACAGGTACTGCAGTATATGCAGTACTGGATGGATAGTACAATGTGCAGCTCCCTGTCACACACACAGGTAGTCACTGAATGTGCTGGGCTGCTGGCAGTGGCACACACACACACTATCAAGTGCAAGGCTGTGCATGCAACAAAAGTGTCAGTTTGACACACAGAAAGAAAAAAGTACAGGATGAGCTCTGAAAAGAGCTATTGAGGGGTGCTATAAAAGCAATAACAATCAGCCAGGAGCAAGATAAGCAGCCAAGAGCCTAACTAATCTGTCCCTAGAAGAACAAGTCTGCAGCAGCTGTCCCTACTCTGTCTCTAGCAGGCACACGAGTGAGGCTAATGGCCGCCGGAGCCTGCCTTATATAAGGGGGTTGGGGCTCCAGGGCTTAGTGTAGCCTAAATGGCTACAATGTTCCTGCTGACTGTATTGCAGAGGGTCAAAGTTGACCCTCATAGTGCATTATGGGGCGAATCGAACTTCCGCAAAAGTTCGCCTGGTGCAGGCGAACGCGAACCCCCAAAGTTCGCCTGGAACCGTTCGCAGGCGAACCGTTCGCTACATCTCTAGCAATCAGACCCCACCAACAGAGAGCTCTGTTGGTGGGGAGAAAAGGAGGGGGGAATCACTTGTGAGCTGAGTTGTGCGGTCCTGCAGCGAGACCTTAAAGCTGCAGTGGCCCAATTAAGTAAAAATGGCCTGGTCACTAGGGAGGGTTAACACCACAGTCCTCAAGTGGTTAACTACAGAGGAGGCAACTTAACTACAGAGTAACTTAAGGAATCAGGCGCGGACTAGGGCGGGGGGCAGGGGGGCATTTTCCCCCTAGGCTGCCTCCTCTTATAACAATCAGGGCCGGCTAGATCAGTGGCTGTGCAAAGGCGAATTAAAAAAAAAATTCACAATGTGTACCAGACATGGTAGCCGCCGTTTCCAAGCACAGCCTTCGACATTCTGCAGCAGGGTTGAATTATTCAGTCCACGAGAAGACCCATCCCGGGTGCTAGCTCCACCTCCTAAGCCCCACCCCTGCCGCGTGATTGGGTAACACAGCAGGCTGGGCGGGGGCTAAGGAATAACAGGCTCTACCTCCCTCATGTCTGCCTGCATCTGGGGAGCTGTCACTCTAACAGAGAAGTCCGCCCAGCTGCCAGCCTTGGGAATTGGAAAGAGGGTCAGCCCCCCTGCACGTGGAGACTGGAGAAGGGCTGGGCTGCGAGGCTGGAGGGGAAAAGAGGCTCTGACTTTAACTAATGGCACACTGGCAGTCCTAATACTGATTACCACCAGAGAGAGGTAGGTCCAGGTCACCTATTCTCTGATGTTTTCCACTAAGCCACTTCCTAGCACTGTCACCAAGTGACCCCCACTGCCTGCACTGTCAGTCACCTAGCCACCCCTCACTGCCTGCACTGCTAGTCACCCAGCCACCCCCACTGCCTGCACTGTCAGTCACCCAGCCACCCCCCCACTGCCTGCACTGTCAGTCACCCAGCCACGTCCACTGCCTGCACTGCCAGTCACCCAGCCACGCCTATTGCCTGCACTGTCAGTCACCCAGCCACCCCCACTGCCTGCACTGCCAGTCACCCAGCCACCCCCCACTGCCTGCACTGCCAGTCACCCAGCCACCCCTCACTGCCAGTCACCCAGCCACCCCCACTGCCTGCACTGTCAGTCACCCAGCCACCCCCCACTGCCTGCACTGCCAGTCACCCAGCCACCCCCACTGCCTGCACTGCCAGTCACCCAGCCACGCCCATTGCCTGCACTGTCAGTCACCCAGCCACCCCCCACTGCCTGCACTGCCAGTCACCCAACCACCCCACACTGCCTGCACTGCCATTTACCCAGCCACCCCCACTGCCTGCACTGCCAGTCACCCAACCACCCCACACTGCCTGCACTGCCAGTCACCCAGCCACCCCCACTGCCTGCACTGCCAGTCACCCAACCACCCCACACTGCCTGCACTGCCAGTCACCCAGCCACCCCCACTGCCTGCACTGCCAGTCACCCAGCCACCCCCACTGCCTGCACTGCCAGTCACCCAGCCACCCCCCACTGCCTGCACTGCCAGTCACCCAACCACCCCACACTGCCTGCACTGCCAGTCACCCAGCCACCCCCACTGCCTGCACTGCCAGTCACCTAACCACCCCACACTGCCTGCACTGCCAGTCACCCAGCCACCCCCACTGCCTGCACTGCCAGTCACCCAGCCACGCCCATTGCCTGCACTGCCAGTCACCCAACCACCCCACACTGCCTGCACTGCCAGTCACCCAGCCACCCCCACTGCCTGCACTCCCAGTCACCCAGCCACGCCCATTGCTTGCACTGTCAGTCACCCAGCCACGTCCATTGCCTGCACTGCCAGTCACCCAGCCACGCCCATTGCCTGCACTGCCAGTCACCCAACCACCCCACACTGCCTGCACTGCCAGTCACCCAGCCACCCCCACTGCCTGCACTGCCAGTCACCCAGCCACGCCCATTGCCTGCACTGCCAGTCACCCAACCACCCCACACTGCCTGCACTGCCAGTCACCCAACCACCCCACACTGCCTGCACTGCCAGTCACCCAGCCACCCCCACTGTCTGCACTGCCAGTCACCCAGCCACCCCCACTGCCTGCACTGCCAGTCACCCCCACTGCCTGCCCTGTCACCCAGCCACCCCCACTGCCTGTCGCTACCCGCACTGTCACCCCCAGAACCTGTCGCCACCTGCGCTGTCACCCAGCCCTACACACACACTACCTTTCGCTTCCTGCACTGTCATCCAGCCACCAGGTACCTGTCATTACCTGCACTGTCATACAGTCACCCCCCACTCCCTGTCGCCACCTGCACCATCACCAAGTCACCACCCACTATCTGCACTACCCGCACTGTCACCCAGCCACCCCAAATATATGGTACCCAGTACCCAACCACCCTCCACTACCTCCACTGTCGCCCAGCCACCACCCATTATCTGGCACTCAGTCACCATCCACTACCCGTCACTTCCTGCATTGTCACCCAGCCACCACCCTCACCCACCCACCCTACCAGTCGCTACCCGCACTGTCACCCAGCCACCACCCACTACCTGCACTTATCTGTCACCCAGCTACCACCCACTATCAGTCACTATTCACACTGTCACCCAGCCATCACCCATTACCTGCACTTATCTGTCACCCAGCCATCAGCCACTACATACACATATCTGTCACCCAGCCACCACCCATTACCCAACACTACTTGCACTGTCTGTCACATAGCCACCCCCCTTTATCATCGCTACCTACACTGTTACTCATCCACCATCCACTTACTATCACTACCCACACTATTTGGCACCCAGTCACCACCCACTACCTGTTGCTACCTGCTACCCACTATCTACCACTACCTGCACTGTCATCCAGCCACCACCCTCTGCCTGTCACTACTTGCCACTCACTCTCTGCCACTACATGTACTGCCATCCAGCTACCATCAACTGCCTGTCAGTACCCACCACCACTATCTTCCACTACCTTCACTGCTATCCAGTCATCACCCTCTACCTGCCACTACCTGGACTGCCATTCATCTACTGCCCTCTACCTGTCCCTACCCACCACCCACTATCTACCATTACCTGTCACTAGTTCTCGCCACCCACTTCCTGCTACTAGCCTCCCACTATGTGCCACTATCTGTTACCCACTACCTGTCACTACCCTCCATCCACTATCTCCCACTACCTGCCGCCATCTACTATGTGCAGCTACCTCTACCTGTGACTCATTAACTACCCCCTACCAGTCACTTTGCACTATCTGTAGGGAAATGTTTGCTGCATTTCATGTGTCAGAAGTAACTTTGGCTGCATTTCGTGTATTGGAAGTAATTTTGGCTACATTTCATGCGTGGAAGTTTTTTTTTTTACATTTTTTACATTTCGTGTGTTGAGGTGATGTTTGCTGCATGTCATGTGTCAGAGGTTACGTTTTCCACATTTCATGTGTCGGAGGTCACTTTGGCTGCACTTTATGTGTCAGAGGTAATATTTGCTGCATTCCATGTGTTGGAGGTAACGTTTGCGGTTTTACATGTGTCGGAGGTAACATTTGCTACATTTTATGCGTTGGAGGTAACGTTTGTTGCATTTATTATTTGATGGGCATAGTAGATTGTTTTTCTTACTTTGTTGTTCTTGTTGCAGCCTTTGGCATTTCGGGGGCTTGTGATTACTAAATGGTATGCTACCACGTGAACCAAAAGAAACACGACAGGAAAATGTGTATATTTCGCTGGTCACTTTATTAGGTGCGTCTTGATAGTCCTGAGTTTGACGCCTTTCTGCTTTCAAAACTGCATTCATACTTCCTGGAATTCCTCAGATATTTTGGTCTATACTGACATGACAGCATCATGCAGTTTCTGCAGATTTATCATCTGCACACCCATGATGAGAATTTCTGTTCCACCACATCATAGGGGAAACGCTGCTTTTATATGCATCTTTTTCTTTTTCAGTTTTTTTTTTTTTGGGGGGGGGGGGGGGGGGGGATGGAGGTGGTCGGGTTATTGCTTTGTCTTACTGTGTTCTGGGAGGAAACTCGGGCCCACTGTCTTCGAGTTAAACGATTACATTACAGTTGCCCCGCCTAGCCTACATTCACTCAAGGCGTCAAATCTTCGTTGGCTATTTTTTGCAGAGTGTGTACCGCAACGCACTTTGCGCACCACCCCCTAAAAAAAGTTTTATTTGGAGTGTCTGTAAATAATGAGCACCAGGTGTCAAATATCCTAGGTATGCCATTGCAGACACCCCTAGGTGCCCATCATATTCCAGGCACTCAAAGCTGCTGAGCAATGGGAGATCCTAATTCCTGGATGCACCTAGCCGTCAATGAGGAGGTACACAGCAGAATGGAGGGGGACTGGAGGAGAGAGGGAAACTACTGCTGAGCTATTAGACTAATACTACTGTGCCTGTAGGTTGTTGTGTCATGGCTGTGTGAGAGATTGTGAGTGAATGTGAGTTAATGCAGGGATGAGCAGAAACTACGCCAGTGCGAATTTACGCATCGTAGTTCTCATCTACGCATCGTAGTTCACAGGCGAACTTTCAAAACTACGCTTACAAATTTACTTACGCCCACTATGCGTAGTTAACATGTGTATTGCGTAGTGAACTACAAATGCGTTACTCGCGTCTAATTTTCCGCATGCGATTGTATGCATGCAAATTTACGCATTGGAAAGGGGAATGTACGCATAGCAGGGTTCCCAGTATATGCATTTATAAAGAAATTAATGCGTACAATTTTCTGCATACGGGCATAAGTATCCGCATACACTCCGCTTCGCACTACACGTAATTGCGTATTTTAACGCGTATTCTACGAAATGCATACGAAGCGAATATTTGTTTTCGAAGCCGTAGTTTGGCGAAGCATAATTGCGTAAAACTACGCGTATTTCCAGCGTAGCGAAGTTGGCTGACTACGACCATCCCTGAGTGAATGTATGTGTGAAAGGCAGTGTGTCTACATTATGGGGGGTAGGGTTCATTGATCATTTATGCCCAATGAGTTGGGGGGAGACACTGTGCCTGCACTCTGGGGGGTACTTACTGTGGGAGTGCCTATGGCAGCGCCCCTGACTTTGTCAGCAACAAGTAGCAGTGGAGGACAACGGTGAACAAAAGATAGAGGAGAGCAGTAGTACCCTGGAGTTTCGCTACATGGTAGCTAAACTTTGGGCTGCAGGTGCAGGGCTGTGGAGTCGGAGCAATTTTGGGTACCGGGAGTCGGAGCTGGAGTCAATGGTTTCATAAGGAGTCGGGAGTCTGATGATTTTTGTACCAAATCCACAGCCTTAGTAAGTATTAAGCGAAGGAGTCGGAGCCATTTTGGGTACCTGGAGTCGGAGTTAGAGGTTTCATAAACTAAGGAGTCGGATGATTTTTGTACCGACTCCACAGCCCTGCTTTGGTGGGGGGTTAGTGTTAGGCATATATAGGGGGTGGTTAGTGGTAGGTGGACACTGGTTAGTGTTGGAAGTAGGAGCGGAGAGGTTAGTGTTAGGCGTAGGTGGTGGAGGGTTCAAGTGAGAATTAGGGTACAGAAATATTGATAAGATTACAAATATTCTATTAATGGTTGGGCGGCCAAAGTTTATATTTCATGTACACGAGTGCAGGGTGCAGCAGGGGAATCCTGTTGAAATATATGGGGGGTGTAGGGTGCAGCAGAGGGATCATAGTGGAATATTGAGGGGGCAGGGTCAAAGCTGCATGACTAAGGGAACTCTGGCTGCACCCGTCACCAAGCTGTGTTTGGTGCACCGTGCAGCAGAGGGGACAAAGTGAAATATTGAGGGGGCAGCAGTGGTTGCAATATGGGAGACAGGGTACATGCTGCATTACTGTTTTACATTACCATTGATCTATTTGTGCACAGTAAAGTTATGCATGTGGGCTGGAGCTGTCGTGAAAGGGCCTCTAGGTTGTGTTTTCCCCCCAGGCCAAAAGGTCCCAGTCCTCCCCTGTAAGGAATGAAGAGATAAGATAACTCTCTTACTGTGTGGAGGTAAGTTTCCTCTTGCCCTATTATCTCCAGCATGATCTTAGTGAATTGAGGCCAATATCTCTTTAAGCTGGAATGATTCTAAACAGCAAATAGTTTCTCATTATCTCGTAACCATAGGGCCCTATGAGCCTGCACAAATGCAATCATCGTATCAGATGATCTTTCCAGAAGAGTTGATATGTCAGTCAGTGAGGGCCTGTTAAATCTGGTGTGATAAAACGCGGAAAAGCCGCCGCGTGTACTGGCGGCAAGGCGGCTGATTCCGCGTCCAGCGCGGCGGTTTGTCCGCGGCAGCGTGCGTCTGGTGTGGCTGGGTCTGTTAGTTCACACAGGTTGAGGAATACGCGCGCGCGCGCTGAGGGGCAGAACCTTTATGACAAACAAGGAGGGATCAGCTGACCAGGTTGGTCAGCTGACCTCAAAGCAAGTGGCTATTGGTTGATCGCTGATGGGTGGCGCCGGAGAGCGCTGCTCTATATATAGTCACTGCTGGCCAGTCTCAGGTTGTCTGCCGTTGCGAACACTTATGTGGAAGCACTCAGACTTTAGTCAGATCCTACAGTGTGTTAGAACCAGGAGGACCTGGGAATTCACACTGAGCCAGATTTCCTCTGTGTATTATTGTGTTATGCTTCAGACTTGTTCCAGGGTGTCGAGACCACAGACCTCACACCCAAGATTAGGGACTCTGTGTTATCATTCTGTTATACTTCAGACTAGTTCCAGGGTGTCGAGACCACGGACCTCACACCCAAGATTAGGGACTCTGTGTTATCACTCTGTTATACTCCAGACTAGTTCCAGGGTGTCAAGACCACGGACCTCACACCCAAGTCTAGGAATACTCTGTACCATCATATTATACTCCAGACTAGTTCCAGGGTGTAGAGACCACAGACCTCACACCCAAGACTAGGCATTGTTGATATCTGTTATGACCTATTGCATTCCTGACTATCCCTCTGCTTTCTGATTCGGTACCTACGTACATCTGATTATCTGTTGCCAAACCCTGCCTGCCTTGGATACCGAATCAGTCTTCTGCCTTTGTACTTTATCTGTCTGTGTGTTGCCGACCTGGCTTGCCCAACCTTGAGAGCTATCTCTCCCCTCAAGAGATAGTCTCCAGACCTGCTAGTGACATCCACCTTTCAGGTGTCACTCACTCACAGGTCCTTCCTACCTTCACCCTGGGACTCCACCCCTTTGGAGGTCTCAGGCTGCTGGAAGGTTTTTGTACTTCCCAAAAGGTGGTATCGCCCGTACTGCCAAAGACCACCTGCTCCTCGGGTGGTCTTACTCAAAGTCATTACTGTTGCACCAAACACTCACACTATAAAGGTGTCCAGAGGTTAGTTATACTTGGATTATCGATGATTCTGCAGATCATCAATAATCAGGTATAATCTGTATTCTTGATGATACTGCAGATCACCAATAATTAGATTCTCTCTGTGTGCTGACACCGATCGTTACAGAACGGCAGACCAAAACCAAATGGACGCACTTACCAGCCGTCTTGATGCACTCACCACCTCGGTGGAAAATTTCATCCAAGTGCTGGACAGTCATCAGACCCAGATCAACACTTTGTCTGGGTCTGCACAAGTCTTACAGACGGCTGTGAATATAGTGTGATCTCCTCCAGGTACAGACTTACGTATGCCTGTGCCCGAAAAGTTTTCTGGTCACAGATCTGACTTTCAGAATTTTAGAAATCGAGTGTTATCATACTTTGAGTTGAGACCTAATTCATCGGGAACCGTGGCACAGAGAATTACGTTCATTAAGACTCTGCTGTCAGGGGATTCCCAGACCTGGGCATATTGTCTTCAGACAGGGAATGAGGCCCTAGCATCGGTTGAGGAATTTTTTAAAGCTATGGCTATAATTTATGATGATCCGGACATCGCCTCTACCGCTGAGCGGAAGCTCAAGACTTTGCGGCAGGGCAGGGATCCGGTTGAAGTTTACGCAGCTGAGTTCAGATTCATTCATTTCATTTACGCAGCTGAGTTCAGATTAATTTGCACTTCTGGACTGTTTCTTGTCCGGGTTATCGGACGCAGTATCTGATCTAATGCTGGGTCATCCTGAGCCGAAGTCTATTGATGAGGCCATATCATTAGCAATCAGGGTTGATCGTCGACTCAGGGTAGGAACAATGTGAGATATGTTTCCTACGCCTCTCCTCCACCCGTTTCACCCCCACCGGAACCAATGCATATTGGTCGGTCGAAATTGTCCCGGGTGGAGCAGAATCGCAGAAAAGCAGAACAGCTTTGTTTATACTGTGCAGAGGAGGGTCACAGAGTGCAGAATTGTCCCAAAAAGTCGGGAAACGCTGCCGCCTAGGTGTAGTCGGAGGTAATACCCTAGGCGCGCAGTCTTTACCTCTAGACGATAAACGTTTGCTCCTCCCTTGTACTATTTCTTGGGGAGATCGAACAGTGGCCACTGAGGCCTTCCTAGATTCTGGCTCCACAGCCAATTTTATGGATTAGGAATTTGCTAAGAAATTAGGGATTCCTATTTCTCCTTTGAATCAACAGATTCTGGTCACTGCAGTGGACGACTCTCCTCTGCAGAGCAACTACCCTCTGTCTCAGACCCCAGAGTTAAGGGTTACGGTGGGGGTATTACACAAAGAGAGTCTACAGTTTCTGGTTTTGCGAATGACAACTTCCACGATCATTCTTGGCATGCCATGGTTACAACTTCACTCTCCTCAGATCAATTGGGCTTCAGGTCAGCTAACGAGCTGGTCTACCCATTGTCATCATCATTGTTTAGCGAAGGTAACCTTGGGTAACACCAAGATTCAAGTGGAGGGTTTGCCAAGCCAGTATTCAGAATTTACAGACTTGTTTAGTCCCAAATCAGCAGATAAACTCCCTCCTCACCGTCCTTTTGATTGTCCCATCGATCTCAGGTCTGGTTGTATGCCCCCTAGAGGTCATCTCTATAATCTGTCTGGACCAGAGAAATTGGCCATGCAAATCCGAGAAAATTTAGCTAAAGGTTTTATTCGTCCCTCTCGGTCACCAGCAGGGGCAGGATTCTTTTTCGTGAAAAAGAAGGATGGAGGCCTCCGTCCATGCATCGATTATCGGGGCTTAAATAAGATTACAGTAAAAAATCGTTATCCTTTGCCTTTAATTGACGATTTGTTTACTCAGGTCACCAATGCTAAGATTTTCTCGAAGCTGGATTTGAGGGGTGCATACAACCTTGTGCAAATCAGGGACGGTGATGAATGGAAGACGGCCTTTAACACACCCGACGGGCATTACGAGTACCTGGTGATGCCCTTCGGGTTGTGTAATGCTCCGGCCATCTTCCAAGAGCTGATTAACGAGGTGTTCAGAGAGGTGTTGGGCAAATTCGTCTTGGTATACTTAGACGATATACTGATATTTTCTTCCAACCTCTCAGAACACAGGAAACATGTTGGGTTTGTGCTACGGAAGTTGAGACAGAATATGCTGTATGCTAAACTGGAAAAATGCATTTTCGAAGTGACTTCTGTCGCCTTTCTGGGGTACATAATCTCGACCTCTGGCCTCTCTATGGACCCTGGAAAGGTTTCGGCTGTCTTGGAATGGCCTCAGCCTGTGGGACTGAAGGCACTCCAGAGATTCCTGGGGTTCGCCAACTACTACAGGAGATTCATAAAGGGGTACTCTACGGTGATCTCGCCTCTCACCAGTCTCACCAAGAAAGGGGCAGACACTCACCACTGGTCCCCAGAGGCCCATGCTGCTTTCTCCACTCTGAAGAAATTGTTCTGTTCTGCACCCATATTGAGACATGTAGACGTTACCTTTCCCTTTATTGTGGAGGTTGATGCCTCGGAGGTAGGGGTAGGGGCTGTGCTGTCTCAGCTATCTGGTTTGCAGGGGAAACTTTACCCCTGTGCCTATTTTTCCCGTAGATTTTCACCCGCAGAGAAAAACTACGATATAGGCAACCGGGAACTTCTAGCCATCAAGTTGGCCTTTGAAGAATGGCGACATTGGCTAGAAGGGGCAGAGCACACCATTACAGTTTACACTGACCACAAAAATTTGGAGTACATTGAGGGCGCTAAGAGACTTAGCCCCCGACAAGCCCGGTGGTCGTTATTCTTTTCGAGATTCAGATTTGTAATCACGTATACCCCTGGTAGTAAGACATCAAGGCTGATGCCTTATCCAGGTGTTTTGAGCCCGAGACAGCACAGCCCTCAGCCCCTGAGACCATTATCCCGCAAAAAAATGGTCCTGGCAGCCACTGAAACCTGGAAAGACTAGACTGTCACTCTGAGTCCATTTCAACAGGATGTTCCAGAGGTGAAGCCTGATGGGGTCTTGTTTGTACCATTGCCTTTTCGCCTACAACTGTTGCAGCTGTTTCATTCCCACAAGAATGCTGAGCATCCTGGGGCCACCAGAACTCAGGATCTGCTTGCTAGATGTGTTTGGTGGCCGTCATTGGCAACAGACTGTAAAGAGTTTGTGAGAGAGTGTGCAGTGTGTGCTAGAAGCAAACCCTCCCGTCAGGCACCTGTTGGAACATTGCAGTCTTTACCAGTTCCGAGTGAACCTTGGACCCATTTGTTCATGGATTCTGTGGGCGAACTCCCCAGGTCTGAGGGCATGACGGTCATTTGGGTGGTAGTCGATCGATTCAGTAAGATGGCTCATTTTGTCCCCCTGAAAGGACTCCCCTCGGCCCAGAAATTGGCCGATCTCTTCATCCAGCACATTTTCCGGCTGCATGGTATTCCAGAAAATATAGTGTCAGATCGGGGAGTCCAATTTGTATCTAAATTTTGGAGGGCATTTTGCCATCAGCTAGACATGGATCTTTTATTTTGATCAGGCTACCACCCACAGACCAATGGCCAGACCGAAAGAGTCAATCAATCCCTGGAACAGTTTCTGAGATGTTATGTTGCAGATGCACAAACTGACTGGGTTAAATTCTTGCCATTTGCAGAATTTGCACACAACAATCTGAAAAGTTCCTCATCAGGATTTTCCCCATTTCAGGTGGTGATTGTGAGAAAACGCGGAAAAGCCGCCGCTAATACTCAGAGTGAGGCGGCTGATTCCGCGTTCAACATGGCAGCTGGCGCGCAGTCGGAGCGCGGAGAAACCGCCGCATGCTCTAACAACAGGGCGGCGGATTCCGCGTCCAATGCGGCAAGTTGCACGCATAGGCCTGCTCCTCTTAGTAATGCGGAATGCGGAGAAAACGCCGCACGCACAGACAGCGGTGCGGCGGATTCCGCATCCAACACAGCAGAAACATTACAACACATGACTGGTGTGGCTGGGACTGATAGTCCACACTGGTTTAGGAGGACGCGCGCACGCGCAGAGAGGCAGGGCTTTTATGGCAGTCAGAAGGGGGTCAGCTGACCAAGCCGGTCAGCTGACAATTTCAGCAACAATCATTGGTCCAGCACTTAGGGGTGGCGCTGGGGAGCGTCAGTGTATATATACTGGGTGCTGGTCATTCATCTGGTGTCTGACGTTGTGATCACTACGTGGTAGCACTCAGACCTTGTCAGTATCTGTGTTTATTAGACAGTTTCGTAGGTGTTGATGATCACGGAGCTCACACCTTAGCTTAGGAACTCTGTTGTTATCTGTATCATTATCTAGACCAGTTTCCAAGGGGTTGATGGCCAAGGAACTCACACCTTAGTCTAGGAATTCTGTACCATCTGTATTATTGTATTATCTAGTCTAGTTCCTGGAGTGTGAGAATCTTGGAGCTCGCACTCAAGCCTAGATATTGTTGATTATTTGTTATGACCTTCTGCCTTCCTGACCATTCTTCTGATCTCTGAATCTGTACCTCGTATTTATGATACCTTGTTGCCAAACTCTGCTTGTCCCAGGATTCTGCATCTGTCTCCTGTCTTTGTACCTTATCTGTCCGTGTGTGTACGACCTGGCTTGTCCGACCTCGAGAACTATCTCTCCTGTTACGAGATAGTTCACAGACCTGTCAGTGACACTCTCTCATTTGTGTCACTCACGCTCTGTCCTTCCCACTCTCAGCCTGGCTCCGCCCCTTGGGGAGCATCAGACCTGTAGAAGGAATCTGATCTATAGCAGTATCCTTTACTGCCGTGCACCTGCTCCTCAGGTGCACTTCTCAAAGTATTACTGTTGCACCAAACACGCTCATCACTCAGGTGTCCAGAGGTTAGAGATATATCTGATTATCGGTGATACTGCAGATCATCAATAATCGGGTATATATCTGTATTCTAGGTGATACTGCAGATTGCCGGTAATCAGATCCTCTCTGTGTTACCCCGATCGTTACAGAACGCCAGACCCAAAATGCAAATGGACGCACACACTGACCGTCTGGGCGCACTTTCCACTTCGGTGGACTCTATCAACCAAGTGCTGGGTAATCATAAAGCTATGATTGACGCTTTGTCCGGTTCTTTACGAACTCTTCAGACGGCAGTGGACGAGGTGCGATCCCCTTCTAGCACAGACATACGTATGCCTGTACCTGAAAAATTTTCTGGTCACAGATCTGACTTTCGAAATTTTAGGAGTAGAGTGTTGTCTTACTTTGAGTTAAGATCTAGATCTTCAGGAACCATGACCCAAAGAGTCACGTTTATCAAAACTTTGTTATCAGGCGATTCCCAGACCTGGGCATACAGTTTACCCGCCGGGGACATAGCTTTAACTTCGGTAGATTAATTTTTTAAAGCTATGGCGATAATTTACGATGATCCAGACATTGCCTCGACTTCTGAGCGGAAGCTCAAATTGTTGCGTCAAGGCAAGAGTCCGGTCGAGGATTATGCGGCAGAATTTAGGAGATGGTCAGTTTCAGCCAGGTGGGATACCTATGCCCTTTTAGACTGTTTTTTATCAGGATTATCAGATGAGGTTTCAGATCTAATGTTGAGTCAGCCTGAACCTAAAACCGTCGATGAGGCCATTTCATCGGCAATCAGGATTGATCGCAGGTTGCGGTATCAAAGGCAGACCAGGGGTAGAAACAATGTGAAAATGTTGACCTACGCTACACCTCCGGTGACAGCTCCCGTTTCACCTCCCCCCGAGCCAATGCAGATTGGTTGGGTCAAAACTATCTCAAATGGAGCGGAGACGCAGGATTTCTGAGCAGTTGTGTCTTTATTGTGCAGAGGGGGGGCATAGAGTCCGAAATTGCCCTAAAAAGTCGGGAAACGTCACTGCCTAGGAGTAGTTGGGGGTAATATCCTAGGCGTACAGCTCTTACCCCTAGAGGATAAGCGGTTACTTCTTCCTTGTATGATTACATGGGAAGATAAATCTGAAGTCTCTGAGGCCTTCATTGATTCAGGCTCAGCGGCTAATTTTATAGATTACGAATTTGCTAAGAAATTGGGTATTCCGCTCACCCCGGTAAAACCACCTCTACAGGTTACGGCTGTGGATGATTCCCCCCTACAGCGTAACCGTCCTCTGTCTCAGACACCAGAGGTGAAAGTCACTATAGGGGTACTGCATAAAGAAAAGTTGCAGTTTTTTGTATTACGCATGACAACCTCCACAATCATCCTTGGCATGCTGTGGTTACACCTTCACTCCCCTCAGATAAACTGGGCTACCGGTCAGCTAACAAGCTGGTCAGCCCACTGTTTTCGTCATTGTTTAGTGAAGGTGACCTTAGGTCAAACCAGGATTCATGTGGAGGGTGTTCCGGAACAATATGCGGAGTTTTCGGACGTGTTTTGTCCCAAAGCTGCCGATAAATTACCTCCACATCGCCCTTTCGATTGCCCGATTGATCTCCGATCAGGTTGTATGCCTCCTAGAGGTCATCTCTACAATTTGTCTGGGCCAGAAAAGGTGGCCATGCAAGACTATATCCGTGAAAACTTAGCTAAGGGTTTCATTCGTCCTTCCCGGTCGCCTGCCGGTGCAGGTTTTTTTTTTGTAAAGAAAAAGGACGGAGGCCTTCGGCCATACATTGATTACCGGGGACTGAATAAAATCACAGTTAAAAATCGTTATCTGTTACCTTTGATAGACGATTTATTCACTCAAGTCACCAATGCTAAGATTTTTTCAAAATTGGATTTGCGAGGTGCATACAATCTGGTGCGGATCAGAGAGGGCGATGAATGGAAGACGGCCTTTAACACACCCGACGGGCATTACGAGTATCTGGTGATGCCCTTCGGGTTGTGTAACGCCCCGGCCGTCTTCCAGGAACTCATTAATGAAGTTTTCAGGGAGGTGTTAGGTAAATTTGTCCTAATATACCAGGATGATATATTAATCTTCTCAGACAACCTCTCTGAGCACAGGGCTCATGTCAAATTCGTGCTACACAAGCTCAGACAAAACAGGCTTTATGCTAAATTGGAGAAATGCATTTTTGAGGTGACATCTGTCACTTTTCTGGGATACATAATTTCCACCTCGGGCCTTTCTATGGATCCCGCCAAAGTCTCTGCTGTCTTGGAATAGCCTCAACCAGTAGGACTCAAATCTCTTCAGAGATTTTTAGGGTTTGCGAATTACTATAGAAGGTTCATAAAGGTCACAGTCATAGCACCCCTCGCCAGTCTCACTAAAAAAGGGGCAGATACCAACCATTGGTCCCCCAAAGCTCTGGCCGCTTTCTCCACTCTGAAAGAACTGTTTTGCTCTGCACCCATATTGAGACACGTGGACACCTCTTATCCATTCATTGTAGAGGTTGACGCCTCAGAAGTTGGAGTAGGGGCTGTGCTGTCTCAACGCTCTGGGCTGCAGGGAAGATTGCACCCGTGTGCCTATTTCTCTCTGAGGTTTTCTCCAGCAGAGAAAAACTACGATATAGGCAACAGGGAGCTTCTAGCCATTAAGTTGGCCTTTGAAGAATGGCGTCATTGGTTAGAAGGAGCAGAACATATGATTACAGTCTACACTGATCACAAAAATTTGGAATACATTGAGGGGGCTAAGAGATTGAGTCCCCGTCAGGCTCGGTGGTCACTGTTTTTCTCGAGATTTAGATTTGTAATTACGTACACTCCAGGTAGTAAAAACATTAAGGCAGATGCCTTGTCCAGATGTTTTGAGCCAGAGACAGCACAGCCCTCAGAACCTGAAACCATTGTTCCACAGAAGGTGGTACTGGGGGCCACGGAAACTTGGAGAGACTGGACGGAGACTTTGGGTCCCTTCCAGCAGGATGTCCCTGAGGGAAAGCCTGAAGGGGTTATGTTTGTGCCACTGCCCTTTTGTCTCCAGGTCTTGCAGATGTTTCACTCACACAAGAATGCTGGGCACCCAGGGGCCTCCAGAACGCAAGACTTGGTTGCTAGATGTGCTTGGTGGCCTTCTTTGGCAACAGACTGCAAGGAGTATGTCAGAGAGTGTGCAGTATGTGCAAAGAGCAAGCCCTCCCATCTGGCACCTGTAAGAACGTTGCAGCCTTTGCCCACCCCGAGTGAACCATGGACCCATCTGTCTATGGATTTTGTGGGTGAGCTTCCAAGGTCTGAAGGCATGTCGGTCATTTGGGTGGTAGTCGACCGTTTCAGTAAAATGGCCCATTTTTTGCCCTTGAAGGGACTCCCCTCGGCCCAGGAGTTGGCCGATCTTTTCATCATCCACGTTTTCCGACTTCATGGCATTCTGGAAAACATAGTGTCAGATCGGGGAGTCCAATTTGTCTCTAGATTTTGGAGGGAATTTTGCCATCAAATGGGCATGGAACTGTCATTTTCGTCGGGCTACCACCCACAGACCAATGGTCAGACGGAGAGGGTTAATCAGTCATTGGAACAGTTTTTGAGGTGTTATGTTGCAGAAGCGCAAACTGATTGGGTCAAGTTTTTGCCATATGCAGAATTTGCGCACAATAATTTGAAAAGCTCTTCCTCTGGGTTCTCTCCGTTCAGGTGGTAACTGGAAAGTTGCCCAAGTTTTCCCCATTGCCAGTAGCCTCCACTCCGTTTCCAGCTCTGGAGGCTTGGCAAAAATCGTTCAAGACTATTTGGGGGATCGTGAAAAGCAATTTGGAAAAGGCTTTTCAAAGTCAGAAAGGTCAAGTTGACAAGAAACGATCCTTAGAGTGGAAGTTCCGACCAGGAGATCTGGTCTGGGTCTCCACACGTCATTTGACCCTGAAACAACCCTCGGCCAAGTTAGGTCCCAGGTTTGTGGGCCCTTTTTCTGTGACCAGGAAGATCAACAATGTTACTTATGCCATCAATCTTCCTGCTAGCATGCGTGGTGTAAGAACTTTTCATGTGTCCCTGCTTAAGCCAGCAGTCCATGTGGGTACCAATCCTCCTCCTCCTGTGATAGTAGACGACCAACCTGAGTATAAAGTAGAGAAGATTTTAGATTCACGAGTAGTGCAGAACTCACTACAGTATCTGGTGCACTGGAAGGGGTATGGTATGGAAGAGAGAACATGGGTACCTGAGTGTTGCATGCATGCGGACAAATTGAGAAGGGAGTTCCACACTCGATATCCCGAGAAGCCTGGCAGGAGTTGTCCGGAGTCCACTCCTCAGGGGGGGGGGGGGACGTGTGTGTACTGTGAGAACGCGGAAAAGCCGCCGCTAATACTCAGAGTGAGGCGGCTGATTCCGCGTTCAACATGGCAGCTGGCGCGCAGTCGGAGCGCGGAGAAACCGCCGCATGCTCTAACAACCTGGCGGCGGATTCCGCGTCCAATGCGGCAAGTTGCACGCATAGGCCTGCTCCTCTTAGTAATGCGAAATGCGGAGAAAACGCCGCACGCACAGACAGTGGTGCGGCGGATTCCGCATCCAACACAGCAGAAACATTACAACACATGACTGGTGTGGCTGGGACTGATAGTCCACACTGGTTTAGGAGGACGCGTGCACGCAGAGAGGCAGGGCCTTTATGGCAGTCAGTCAGAAGGGGGTCAGCTGACCAAGCCAGTCAGCTGACAATTTCAGCAACAATCATTGGTCCAGCACTTAGGGGTGGCGCTGGAGAGCGCCAGTGTATATATACTGGGTGCTGGTCATTCATCTGGTGTCTGGCATTTCGATCACTACGTGGTAGCACTCAGACTTTGTCAGTATCTGTGTTTATTAGACAGTTTTGTAGGTGTTGATGATCACGGAGCTCACACCTTAGCTTAGGAACTATAACGATCGGTGTAACACAGAGAGGGTCTGATTACCGGTGATCTGCAGTATCACCGAGAATGCAGAATATACCCGATTATAGATGATCTGCAGTATCACCGATAATCAGATATATCTACTAACCTCTGTACACCTGAGTGATATGAGTGTTTGGTGTAACAATAATACTTAGAGTACGGCACCTCAGGAGGAGGTGCAGGAGCAGTAAGGGGTACTGCACAGAAGTAAGTTCCCTCCGTAGGCCTAGATTCTCCCGGGGGAGAAGCTGGGCTAAGAGTAGGAAGGACAGAGCGTGAGTGACACCAGTGAGGGGGTGTCACTAACAGGTCTGGGAACTGCCTCTAACAGTAAGGCCAGTTCTCGAGGTCGGGCAAGCCAGGTCGTTAACACACAGACAGATAAGGTACAGATTCAGGAGACAGATACGTAATCCAAGGGACAGGCAGAGTTTGGCAACGGGTATCAGAATAGCGAGGTACAGAGTCAGGAGGCAAATACAGAGTTCAGGAACGAGCAGAGTCTGGCAACAGGATATCAGAAATAGCAAGGTACAGAATCAGAGTTCAGAGGAATAGTCAGGCAGGCAAAAGATCATAACAAATAATACAGGTCAATATTCCTAACGCTAAGGTGTGAGGTCCTTGATCGTCAACACCTTTGGAAACTATGCTAGAACACAGATACAGACAAGGTCTGAGTGCTACCACGTAGTGATCGCAACGCCAGACACCAGAGAAATGACTAGCACCCAGTATATATACATCAGCGCTCCCAGCGCCTCCCCTAAGTGCTGGACCAATGAGAAGTGGAGGAAATGTCAGCTGACCAGCTTGGTCAGCTGACCTTTTTCTGGCTGTCATATAAACCTTGCCTCTCAGCGGGTCACTCTGAACCTGTGTGGACTATCAGTCCCAGCCACACTTTGTAATGTCTCTGTTGGCCTGCACGCGGGGTGGGACGCACCGCTATCCGCACATGCGGTGGCCTCCCTGCGCCCGGCCAGACTGTCAGCAACAAGCTAATGCGCGCAAACCGCTGCGTCCGACGCGGCGGTTTCCCCGCGTTCCGCTATGCCAGCCGCGGAAACAGCCGCCTCATCCTGCGTCCATGCGGCGGCTTTTCCACGTTTCTTCACAGTACCCCCCCCTGAGGAGTGGACTCCGGACAGCTCCTTCCAGGCTTCTCAGGATGTAAAGCGTGGAATTCCCTTCTCAGTTTGTCCGCATGCATGCGACATTCAGGTACCCATGACCTCTCCTCAATACCATACCCTTTCCAATGAACCAGATACTGTATTGAGTTCTGAACTATGCGTGAGTCTAAAATCTTCTCTACCTCATACTCAGGCTGGTCATCTATCATCACAGGAGGAGGAGGAGTGGGACCCACATGGACTGCTGGCTTAAGCAGAGACACATGAAACGATCTTACGCCACGCATACTGGCTGGAAGATCAATGGCATAAGTAACATTGTTGATCTTTCTAGTTACTGGAAATTGACCCACAAACCTGGGCCCCAACTTAGCTGAAGGCTGTTTCAAGGTCAAGTGACGTGTGGAAACCCAGACCAAGTCTCCTGGTTGAAATTTCCACTCTAACGAACGTCTTTTGTCAGCTTGACCTTTCTGACTTTGAAACGCCTTCTCCAAATTATTTTCCACTATCCACCACACGTCCTTAAATTACTTTTGCCAGGCCTCCAGAGCTGGAAACGGAGTGGAAGCGATTGGAAATGGGGAAAATTTGGGCAGCTTCCCAGTAACTATCTGAAATGGACAGAATCCTGTGGAAGAACTTTTCAAATTATTGTGTGCAAATTCTGCGAAGGGCAAAAACTTGACCCAATCATTTTGTGCTTCTGCAACGTAACACCTCAAAAATTGTTCCAATGATTGGTTGACTCTCTCAGTCTGACCATTGGTCTGTGGGTGGTAGCCTGACAAAAATGACAGTTCCATGCCCATTTGGTGACAAAATGCCCTCCAAAATTTTGAAACAAATTGGACTCCCCGATCTGACACAATGTTTTCCGGAATGCCATGCAATCGGAAAACGTGGATGATGAACAAATCGGCCAACTCCTGGGCCGAGGGGAGTCCTTTCAAGGGCACAAAATGGGCCATTTTACTAAAGCGGTCGACTACCACCCAAATGACCGACATGCCCTCAGACCTGGGAAGCTCACCCACAAAATCCATGGACAAGTGGGTCCACGGCTCACTCGGGGTGGGCAAGGGCTGCAACGTTCCCACAGGTGCCAGCCGGGAGGGTTTACTTTTTGCACACACTGTACACTCTCTAACAAACTCCTTGCAATCCATTGCCAGAGAAGGCCACCAAGCACACCTGGCAATCAGATCCTGTGTTCTGGAGGCCCCAGGGTGTCCCGCTTTTTTGTGTGAATGGTGTTATAATTTAAGTAGGCCTCAGTTATTGGGACTGAGTTAGTCAAAAAGGCTTGGAGTGCAGATCGGCCCTTTAAGGGGATTTTCTCTGAGAGAGAAAATCTGCAGTTCTGTCAGCAGAACTAGAACATACCAAGAAGCTGTTCTGTGGACAAGGCCGCAGGTCTCCCTGACCTGGGCATGTACCGCCACTAGAACAATAAACATCAGCCATGTTTTGTAAATATCCACATTCCTGCATATAGGTCAGAAGCCTCCTTGAATATTAATCGAGTAGGTGTGTATGATGACACCACAAGTGGGTCCACCAATCGACTGATATAGGGGATGGCGAAGATGATGTCATATTTAACTCTTTCCTAGTCGGTATTAAACCCGGAGTGAGCGATGGAGAGGGCATTCTGCTTCTTACTTCCGCACTAGCTCGCAAGGCTGATTGGGACCTCTAAGCATGTTCTTCCTTTCTGTAATCTGATATAATGTATGCTGTACATAGGTAGTTTAGTGGAACGTAGGTTAGCAAGAAGTGCCTGATTGACTTCAGCAGGAAGTCTAATCAAGAGCTTGTAACGCAACATGAAGATTGGCATGGCTAGGATATGATGAATGTATCTATCTGTATTTCTGTTTCCTGAATAAACTACGTAAACATTGAAGAAGCCTGAGAAAAGTCTATCTTCTGCTTGCTGTGTGGAGAGTCAAGTGATCTCACAGTCTGTGAGACGCAACTGTAAGAAGTTAATAGCAAGGTGATATAGAACAGTTTATAACAAATGGAACATCTGCAAGATCTGAAGACGGAATGGCAGTGGTATAAACATAACCCCTTCAAGCTTCCCTTCCGGGACGTCCTGCTGAAAGGGCCCTAAGGTCTCCGTCCAGTCTTCCCATGTCTCAGTTGTAGCTAGTACCAGTCTTTGCGGGACAATGGTCTCTGGGGTAGAGGGCTGTGCTGTCTCTGGCTCAAAGCATCTGGACAGGGCATCTGCCTTGACATTCTTGCTACCTGGAGTGTACGTAATTACAAATCTAAACCTCGAGAAAAACAAAGACCATAGAGCCTGACGGGGGCTTAATCTTTTAGCTCCCTCGATGTATTCCAAATTTTTGTGATCAGTGTAAACTGTAATCGTATGTTCTGCTCCTTCCAACCAATGACGCCATTCCTCAAAGGCTAACGTGATGGCCAGGAGCTCCCTGTTGCCTATGTCGTAGTTTCTCTCTGCCGGAGAGAATCTATGGGAAAAATAGGCGCATGGGTGTAACCTACCCTGCAACCCTGATTGCTGAGACAGCACAGCCCCTACCCCAACCTCCGAGGTGTCCACCTCCACAATAAAGGGGTAAGAAGTGTCAGCGTGTCTCAGGATGGGTGCAGAGCAAAACAAGTCTTTTAAAGTGGAGAATGCTTGCAGGGCTTCAGAAGACCAGTGGGTGGTATCTGCCCCTTTTTTAGTGAGACTGGTGAGGGGTGCAATGACAGTGGAGTACCCCTTTATAAATCTTCTATAGTAATTAGCAAAGCCTAAGAATCTCTGAAGAGATTTTAACCCCACAGGTTGAGGCCATTTCAGCACCGCAGAGACCTTAGCAGGATCCATCGACAGGCCTGAGGTGGAAATTATGTACCCCAAAAAAGTGACAGATGTCACCTCGAAGATGCATTTCTCCAATTTGGCGTAAAGTAAGTTTTGTCTGAGTTTGTCCAATACAAATTTGACATGTGACCTGTGCTCAGAGAGGTTGTTTGAAAACATAAGTATATCATCCAGGTATATTAACACGAATTTGCCCAACACCTCCCTGAATACTTCATTAATTAATTCCTGGAAGACGGCCGGGGCGTAACACAGCCCGAAGGGCATCACTACGTACTCGTAATGCCCGTCGGGCGTGTTAAAGGCCGTCTTCCATTTATCGCCTTTTCTGATCCGCACCAGGTTGTATGCACCCCGTAAATCTAATTTCGAGAATATTTTAGCGTTGGTAACTTGTGTAAACAGGTCGTCTATCAGAGGCAAAGGGTAGCGATTCTTTACTGTGATTTTATTCAGGCCCCGGTAATCTATGCATGGCCACAGGCCTCCGTCTTTTTTTTTTAACAAAAAAGAACCCTGCGCCAGCGGGCGACCGGGAAGGGCGAATGAACCCCTTGGCTAAATTCTCACGAATGTACTCCTGCATGGCCACTTTCTCTGGCCCAGACAAATTGTAAAGATGACCCCTTGGGGGCATACAACCAGATCGGAGATCGATGGGGCAATCAAACGGGCGATGTGGCGGTAACTTATCAGCAGCCTTGGGACAGAACACATCCGAATACTCGGAATATTGCACTGGAACCCCCTCCAAATGAATCCTGGTCTGGCCCAATGTCACCTTCCCTAAACACTTCTGGAAACAATGAGTTGACCAGCTAGTTAACTGCCCAGTGGTCCAATTGATCTGTGGGGAGTGAAGGTGCAACCATGGCATGCCAAGGATGACTGTGGAGGTGGTCATGTGTAATACAAAAAACTGCAGTTTCTCCTTATGTAGCACCCCTATAGTGACCTCCACCTCTGGTGTCTGAGACAGCGGATGATTACTTTGCAGGGGGGAATCATCTACTGCCGTAACCTGAATGGGTGGTTTTAATCGACCAATCTGCTGGTTCGGGTGGAGGCGAGATGGGAGGAGGTGGAGTTACTGGAGGCGCAGCGTAGGACACCATTCTTACATGACTACTACCCCGGGTCTGTTTCTGATAGCGCAGTCTGCGGTCGACTCGAATGGCCGATGTAATGGCCTCATCGACTGTTTTAGGTTCCGGCAGACTCAACATGAGATCTGAGACCTCATCTGACAACCCTGATAAAAAACAATCTAAGAGGGCATAGGTGTCCCACCTGGCTGAAACTGACCACCTCCTAAATTCAGCTGCGTAATCCTCGACCAGACCCTTGCCTTGACGCAAAAGCTTGAGCTTCCGCTCAGAAGTCGCAGCAAGGTCTGGGTCGTCGTAAATTACTGCCATAGCTTTAAAAAATTCATCCACTGATAAGAGGGCTACGTCTCCGGTGGGCAAACTGTACGCCCACGTCTGAGAGTCACCTGATAACAGAGTCTTAATAAATGTGACCCTTTGGGCCGCAGTTCCCGAAGATCGGGGTCTCAACTCAAAATATGACAACACTCTACTCCTAAAATTTCGAAAGTCAGATCTGTGACCAGAAAATTTTTCAGGTACAGGCATGCGTACGTCTGTGCTAGGAGGGGATCGCACCTCGTCCACTGCCGTCTGAAGGGTACTTAGAGATCCGGACAAAGCGCCAATTAACACCCGGTGATTACCCAGCACTTGGTTGATGGTATCCACCGAAGTGGTAAGTGCGCCCAGACGGTCAGTGTGTGCGTCCATTTGCATTTTTGGTCTGGCGTTCTGTAACGATCGGTGTAACACAGAGAGGATCTGATTACCGGTGATCTGCAGTATCACCGAGAATGCAGAATATACCCGATTATAGATGATCTGCAGTATCACCGATAATCAGATATATCTACTAACCTCTGGACTGGCGGCAAGGCGGCTGATTCCGCGTCCAGCACGGCGGTTTGTCCGCGGCAGCGTGCGTCTGGTGTGGCTGGGTCTGTTAGTTCACACAGGTTGAGGAATACGCGCGCGCGCGCGCTGAGAGGCAGAACCTTTATGACAAACAAGGAGGGATCAGCTGACCAGGTTGGTCAGCTGACCTCAAAGCAAGTGTCTATTGGTTGATCGCTGATGGGTGGCGCCGGAGAGCACTGCTCTATATATAGTCACTGCTGGCCAGTCTCAGGTTGTCTGCCGTTGCGAACACTTATGTGGAAGCACTCAGACCTTAGTCAGATCCTACAGTGTTAGAACCAGGAGGACCTGGGAATTCACACTGAGCCAGATAACCTCTGTGTATTATTGTGTTATACTTCAGACTAGTTCCAGGGTGTCGAGACCACGGACCTCACACCCAAGATTAGGGACTCCGTGTTATCATTCTGTTATACTCCAGACTAGTTCCAGGGTGTCAAGACCACGGACCTCACACCCAAGTCTAGGAATACTCTGTACCATCATATTATACTCCAGACTAGTTCCAGGGTGTAGAGACCACGGACCTCACACCCAAGACTAGGCATTGCTGATATCTGTTATGACCTATTGCATTCCTGACTATACCTCTGCTTTCTGATTCGGTACCTATGTATATCTGATTACCTGTTGCCAAACCCTGCCTGCCTTGAATACCGAAATCAGTCTTCTGCCTTTGTACTTTATCTGTCTGTGTGTTGCCGACCTGGCTTGCCCGACCTTGAGAGCTATCTCTCCCCTCAAGAGATAGTCTCCAGGCCTGCTAGTGACATCCACCTTTCAGGTGTCACTCACTCACAGGTCCTTCCTACCTTCACCCTGGGACTCCACCCCTTTGGAGGTCTCAGGCTGCTGGAAGGTTTTTGTACTTCCCAAAAGGCGGTATCGCCCGTACTGCCAAAGACCACCTGCTCCTCGGGTGGTCTTACTCAAAGTCATTACTGTTGCACCAAACACTCACACTATAAAGGTGTCCAGAGGTTAGTTATACTTGGATTATCGGTGATTCTGCAGATCATCAATAATCAGGTATAATCTGTATTCTTGGTGATACTGCAGATCACCAATAATCAGATTCTCTCTGTGTGCTGACACCGATCGTTACATCTGGCCTGGAGCTACAGACTTTTGACTGCCTTTCGCCGGCATCCCTGGTTATCCAGGTCTTCAAGTTGGTGTGCGTGGTTTGATAGCCTCATATTATGATCCTCTGCAATGCAGTAGATTACTGCAATGTGTGAGTGTCTCTTAGACCCCGCTGTAAGTAGTACAGTGGCAGCTACGTCACTATGTACCTCTGCCATAGACGTGTAAAATGAGCTTTTTATGTGCTCCATTATACAGTAATGTGACTCTCCATCAGGGTAAGGGGCTTTCACCGTTTGTCGCTGACCTTGGGTCCTGCTGGTGGTGCAGACAAGGATTTGGTTAGCTGCTCTTCCTTATTGGAGTCATCTTGGAGGCCTGAGAGCTGTTTCTTTGGGTCTGTAATATCTTGAGAATGTTCTTCCCAACAGGACCAGTTTTAGTAACACTAACAATGGGGCCCCAGTGCAAAATTAGCTTGGGTACCCTCCAACAGACACCCCCCCCAACCAAAAAGTGGCATTAGGAACCCTTTGTTGCAGACACATTTCCCTCCTTGGTTCCTGAGCGGCTACTGGCCCTTCCCTCCCAATCATCTCCCAACTTAACTGTGCCCCCTGTGGCCCCTGCAGAGTGTTTGGCAGTGTAGTGTCTCACTACCCGCCAGCACAGGAGAGACTCTACTCTGCCAAAGACTCTGCATAGGCCACGGGGAGCAAAAGTTAAAATGGGGGAGAGACCTTGAGGGCCCCTACAAGCTCTGCCAGGCCGGCCTTACGTCCCAATCTGGGTCAATGTGGTCTTAGGCTCTGCTAAAGAGACCTGCTGCTTACGGGTGCTCCCCTAAAGATAGCTGCCGGTTATTGCAAGAACAGAATCTTTATGCGGACGAGGTGCAGGAGTCCCACATCAAGCAGCCGTCATGCTTCAGAGTCAAGCCACCCCCCCCCCCTTTTCCCCCGAGTTCATAATACAACCCCTACTATAGTCATAGATGGGTCATATACACTATTCATTAGCTTTTCCTTTGTTCATACAAATAAATGATATACCAAAAGGAACAGCATTTTTTACAATCAGTTCAATAATTTTAGAATCTCAGAAATATCTCTTTCCAGCTGCAATGTCCATATCCATCTCTTGTAATGTATATAAGCTGCCTGTATTTCCTTTCAGCACACACACAGACACCGGACTGCTGAGGAGGAGACACAGTGCTGCCACGGTGACAAGATGGAGTCCTGATCCTGCACAGGAAATGGACCGCTCTCCAGGAAGCCTCTCAGCCTGGGTGTTTGCTGCAGTTTCCTGCCTCCTCCTGCTGCACACATCCTTCTGTGAAGTTACACAGACACAGGGATCAGCATGCAGACTCCCTCCAATCTTAGAATCAGAGTACAAGCGTCACTATGTGAAAGGGGACATCATCATTGGAGGGCTATTTTCTGCGCACTGGAGTGGATTATACATTCCAAATTTTAAAAAGCCCTTAGCAAGAGTCGTATGCTACATGTAAGTCTGTGTTTTATTTCAATGATTTATCCTTTGTGATTGTTCTCTTTTTGCTGCACTTATTCATTTCTTGGTCTGAAGCTGTCTTAAAGTGAACCTTAAGTCTCAAAAAAAAAATGAGTTTTACTCACCTGGGGCTTCCCTCAGCCCTCTGCAGCTGATCGGTGCCCTTGCCGTGTCTCTCCGATCCTCCCGTCCCCACCGGCGACCACTTCCGGTTTTGCCGCCAGGACCCGACAGGCTGGGAACGCGAGTGATTCTTCGCATTCCCAGCCACAATATTGCCCCCTATACTGCTATTGCGGCCTTCCTTGCCGCAATAGCAGTGACGAAACCGGAAGTGGTTGCCGGCGGGGACGTGAGGATCGGCGAGACACGGAGAGGGCACCGATCAGCTGCAGGGGGCTGAGGGAAGCCGCAGGTGAGTAAAACTCATATTTTTTTTAGACTTAAATGCCTCTTTAACCTCTCTGCGACTAGTGGCGATCGTAATCAGCAAAATTACGATTTTGCAAAATTTTGCATACAATTTTCGCAATTACGCCTATGCGTCATTACGATTTGCAAACTAAATTGATTTTGTAATCGTTCGTAATTTTGCAGAAAAATGTTGTGCTGCCTTTGGAGGTTAATAGCAAAGCTCCCATACTTGCTATTGACACCAAAATTGCTACCTATGTTAATGGGAGTAGTGGGTACAAGGGGAAAAAATAATTTTCCAAAAAGACCAAATAGTTTTTGAGAAAATAGATTTTAAAAATGCAAAGAAAAAATGGTTTTTAAACTTTGAAAAATGACAGTTCAAAAAACATTTTTCTTTGCATTTTTAAAATCTATTTTCTCAAAACCTACAAGGTCTTTTTGAAAAAATCTTCTTCTGACCTGTGCCCACTATTCTCCTTAACATTGGTAGCAATTTTGGTAGCAATAGCATGTATGAGGGCTTTGCTATTCACCTCTAAAGTTAGCACAAAATTTCGCGAAAAAGTGCGCAAAAATTTACGCAAAAATGTATGCGAAATTATGAAACACTACTATTACATACAAAATCAATCACGATTTTCCCCCAAATTTTGCATTACCATTACGATGCGTAAATGCAAATTTCTATGCAAAATTTCGCATATGCAAAATTTTGGCCGACCACTGTTTGCGGCTGCCTAACGTAGGATGGCGGCCGCAGAGTGGCTCTCTCATTCCTCAGTCACGCCACATGGCATCATCTCGTGAGGAGCAAGATTAGACAGGTGCTCGTAAGAGTGCGAGCTCCAGTCTTTGTAAACAAATGACCGTAGCAATCAGCCTGCCAGCGGTTCATTAGCACTGGCAGGCTGTATATTGTATTTATTAAATAAATATTTATATAGTGCTGACATCTAATGCAGCGCTGCACATAGTACTGCCTTGTTACTTAACTGACCCTCTGATGGGCTCACAATATAATCCCTGCCATAGCCATATTTTCATGAGGTAGTGTCAATTTAATTATTTTTTTAATTAATACAAAAAAAATTGCAGCAGCAATCAGAGACCACCAAAAGAAAGGTCTATTAGTAGGAAGAAAAGGATGTAAAAATTATGTTTCCTCCCCCCCCCCCATTCCCTTTAGATTGTAAGCTCGCAAGGGCAGGGCTCTCTCCCCCTTTTGTGTCTTGGAAATCATTATACATTTTATTTATCATGTTACTTTTATCACTGTCATTACCACTTCTGTATTTTGTATTTTTTGTATTTTGTCACTAATTATGTATTTTGTATATTAGTGTACACCATTGTCTGTATTATGTACCCCATGTTTGTTTCTTACTTTGTACAGCGCCGTGGAATATGTTGGCGCTTTATAAATCAATAATAATAATTTGTGTGCTAAGTTGTATGGCCGAGCAATAAGCTGTTACAGTTGCAAAGTGCTGAATTGTAAAAAATGGCCTGGTCACTGGGGGGGGGGGGGGTTATAAACCTCTGGTCCTCAAGTGATTAAGCTCAGGGCCTTTTGACACGGGCGTCCCACGGAATCTTGCTCCAATGCAAGGAGGAAGCAGAGGAGACACACTATTTTCGGGAGGGACAGTAGAGCCCAGGGGTGGGAGGGGGACTAGCAGGGCACAGTAAGGACACAGAGGCATGTCATTGTGCAGAGCACATGCTTCTGTGTGGAGTCCCTGTACACGAACATCCCCCATGATGATGGTATTGCGGCCTGCCATAAATATCTTCTGGGTCAGGGCATACCTGTAAAGCCTATTGCTGGACTGATCAAATTCATTCTCACTCATAATTATTTCACTTTTGGATGGGCGTGGCAATGGGTTCACGATTTTCACCACAGTGTGCAAATCTCTTCATGGCCAAAATCGAAGAGGAATACCTCAATGCATGTCGCATTAAACTCATGGTCTACTTCCGCTTCATTGATGATATTTTAATCATCTGGTCCGCAAGTGAGGATGATCTTCTCCAGTTCCACAGGAACTTCAATGCCTTCCATCCTACAATCAAATTGAAACTTACCTACTCTCACACAGAGATTAACTTTCTGGACACCACCATATACATCAGGGGTAACAACATACAAACGTCTGCGTATCGCAAACCTACAGACCGTCCCACATACCTAAGATATTAAAGTTTTCATCCCAAGCACATTAAGAATTCTATAATTTATAGCCAAGCAATAAGGTACAACCGGATTTGTTCTGACAGGATGGACAGAGACAAGCACCTGAATCGCCTTAAGAACACTTTCATTAAACAAGGTTACAGTCCTCCTATGGCTGAGGCCCAAATCAGGAAAGCCAGCAACATCCCCAGGACTGAACTCCTGAAATATAAGCAAAACCAGAAAGAGGGCCGTGTCCCTTTGGCTATCACTTACAACCCACACCTGGAAATCTTAAGGAGGATTGCTAAGGAACTTCATCCCATTTTACACAAGGATCACAGACTGAGGAAGATATTCCCTAAACCTCCATTCTTGTCATATCGGCAGCCACACAATCTGAAACAGATGATTGTCAGGAGTTCTTTGAATAGGCCTCAACAAAACGGAACATCACCCTGCCGACAAAAAAGATGTGGGATCTGCAGACACATTTACTCCACTGACAGGGTAACGATACCAGGTTCACAACAGGAGTACAGAGTACAAGGCACATTTTCCTGTGGTTCCACCAATCTGGTATATCTGATCATGTGTGCTAAATGCCCCAATGCTATGTACGTGGGAGAAACTGGACAAACTCTGCGCAAACGTATGAATGGACACAGGCACACTATTAACAATACCAAATCTGAACTCCCAGTTGCTACACACTTTTGGTCCAACGGACACAGCATGTATGATCTTCGTGTCACTGCCCTGAAGGGTTGCTTCAAAACATCAAATGATCGATTAATAGCAGAAACAAAATTTATAAATTGGTTCAAAGCTGTGGAGAAGGGCTTGAATAAGGACTAAAAGTTTTTATACTGGTATGAGGCTGATGATATTTAAAAACTCTTTCTCAGCCTATATAGCTGAACTTGTGAACTCAGAATTTACGATACCTCTGTGTCAGTCCAACTCCCAGGCCTGGGAGCAGGGAGTAAACAAGGATCCTTATCTCAGCTAACAACCTCTCACCCCATTAAGATGTTCTGTTTTACTTAAGGCATCTTAATGACATGTATTTATGCTTGAAAAAAATCTGTTTTCCCTTTTGATGTGGCATGTATATAGCTGTCTGTACCACCAGCCTGCAAACTAACAGGATGTAAGCCCGACGAAGGCTGCAAGGCCGAAAGCTTGCTTATTCTTATTCATTTTCATAAATGGTATCATCCTGATTTAAAACTTTTTGCGGAATCCTGATAGTTGTTATCCGGATTTCCTCCTGTTAAATCAAATCACCTGTGCCGGCTGGGTGGGACGTCAGATAGGTAAGATTAAACCCCCACCCACCCAGCCATCACAGGTGATTTGACTTAACAGGATGAAATCCGGATAACAACTATCAGGATTTCATCCATGATCGGATTTGAGCATCTCTATTGGCAAGTTATTTAAACAAAGGTGAAAAATGATCTCCTCGCAGAAAACTTGAATGGGATCAGGTCCATTTTCTCTTAAAAACACAAGCAAATTCCAGATTTATCATAATTAATGGTATAAAAAGAATGCCCTATTTGTCCTTAAAAAAAAAAAAAAAAAAGTTAAGGGAGAACTGGAAACCTTGGAGAGATTTGGGGAGTTTTTTTTAGAAGCAAGATATCCTATGGCTGCCCTGGTGGAGTTTGAAGAATTGATGTGCCTGAGCAAGGCTGTATTTATACTTTTTGTGCCCTTAGGTCAAGTATGGTGTGTCTACCCTTTCTTGTGCAGCATCGCCCCCTATTCCATGTGCAGCCCCCTCTTCCATGTGTACCATCCATGTACAGCAGCCCCTCCCATTCCATGTGCAGCCCCCTCTTCCATGTGTACCATCCATGTACAGCAGCCCCCTCCTATTCCATGTGCAGCCCCCTCTTCCATGTGTATCATCCATGTACTGCAGCCCCTCCCATTCCATGTGCAGCCCCCTCTTCCATGTGTATCATCCATGTACCGCAGCCCCCTCCCATTCCATGTGCAGCCCCCTCTTCCATGTGTATCATCCATGTACCGCAGCCCCCTCCCATTCCATGTGCAGCCCCCTCTTCCATGTGTATCATCCATGTACAGCAGCCCCCTCCCATTTCATGTGCAGCCCCCTCTTCCATGTGTGTCATCCATGTACATCAGCCCTCTCCTATTCCATGTGCAGCCCCCTCTTCCATGTGAGTCATCCATGTACAGCAGCCCTCTCCTATTCCATGTGCAGCCCCCTCTTCCATGTGTATCATCCATATGCAGGTGCACCCCATCCCTTCCATGTGCAGCCCCCTCTTCCATGTGTATCATCCATGTACAGCAGCCCCCGTCCCAATCCATGTGCAGCCCCTTCTTCCATGTGTATCATCCATGTACAGCAGCCTCCTCCTATTCCATGTGCAGCCCCCTCTTCCATGTGTATCATCCATGTACAGCAGCCCTCCCCTCCCATTCCATGTGCAGCCCCCTCTTCCATGTGTATCATCCATGTACAGCATCCCCCTCCTATTCAATGTGCAGCCCCCTCTTCCATGTGTATCATCCATATGCAGGTGCACCCCTTCCCTTCCATGTGCAGCCCCCTCTTCCATGTGTAACATCCATGTACAGAAGCCCCTCCCATTCCATGTGCAGCCCAGGCATTCCTGTCTACATTCAAGCACCTGTACTTGACCTGAGGAAGCAGTTTAAGCCGCGAAACGCGTTGTCTATAGTGCTAATAAATCTTTCGACTCTTTACCAAGTGAAGTTTCTTTACAAAAAGTGAATACTGATTAAGATTACAAGGGCGCCTCCTATCCTCCTCGTAATACGACGTCATATCACCCCACGTGTGGGGTCCTTCACGACTAACTAGAAGTGAAGCCTTTTTTCCGAAGGAGCAGCAACCGACCAGTATAAAGACTGAGTGGGGACGGGACTTCCCCACATGCCTATACAAGTGGTTGCCTTTACAGCAACCCACACTTGTGAGTATAACTTACTCTTACTTTTATTTTAATTTATCCGAAGATAATACACCATAAGGGCTCCTGGTACCCCTGCGGTTCTTTTTTCACTTTCTTACTGTACTTGTTACAGCCCCCTCTTCCATGTGTATCATCCATGTACAGCAGGCCCCCCTCCATTCCATGTGCAGCCCCCTCTTCCATGTGTATCATCCTTGTACAGCAGCACCCTCCTATTCAATGTGCAGCCCCCTCTTCCATGTGTATCATCCATAGGCAGGTGCACCCCTTCCCTTCCATGTGCAGCCCCCTCTTCCATGTGTATCATCCATGTATAGCAGCCCTCCCCTCCCATTCCATGTGCAGCCCCCTCTTCCATGTGTATCATCCATGTACAGCAGCCCCCTCCTATTCAATGTGCAGCCCCCTCTTCCATGTGTATCATCCATATGCAGGTGCACCCCTTCCCTTCCATGTGCAGCCCCCTCTTCCATGTGTAACATCCATGTACAGAAGCCCCTCCCATTCCATGTGCAGCCCCCTCTTCCATGTGTAACATCCATGTACAGCAGCCCCTTCCATTCCATGTGCAGCCCCCTCTTCCATGTGTAACATCCATGTACAGCAGCCCCTCCCATTCCATGTGCAGCCCCCTCTTCCATGTGTATCATCCATGTACAGCAGCCCCCCTCCCAATCCATGTGCAGCCCCTTCTTCCATGTGTAACATCCATGTACAGCACCCCTCCCATTCCATGTGCAGCCCCTTCTTCCATGTGTAACATCCATGTACAGCAGCCCCTCCCATTCCATGTGCAGCCTCCTCTTCCATGTGTAACATCCATGTACAGCAGCCCCTCCCATTCCATGTGCAGCCCCCTCTTCCATGTGTAACATCCATGTACAGCAGCCCCCTCCCATTCCATGTGCAGCCCCCTCTTCCATGTGTAACATCCATGTACAGCAGCCCCCTCCCATTCCATGTGCAGCCCCCTCTTCCATGTGTAACATCCATGTACATCATCTCTTTTCTTTCATAAACGTCACCTTTAAGCATCAGTTTCCCTCTTCGTGTGTTGCTCGCTCCCCATGTTGACCCTGTTCTTTCATATGTAGAAATCTCTCTTTCATGTCCAGGTGCCCCTTAGCTTGAAGCCACCCAAGGCCCCGAGCTTTGTGGCCTTTACAGAACTCCGGCACTGCTTAGCAGTACACCTCTATCAGCATCCACCAGCTTTTTAGTGGCTGCAGAAGTTTGTCCTGGCTTCTGAGTGCTCCAGAGTCATAATCAGAATTCCAGTATACCCTATTTTTTTGCAGTGACTCCTGGCGCCTTTGTATCTTTGCACATAAAGTTATCCACCCTTGGTGGAAGGGTGACATACCCTCCTTTCTTCTGTCTACAGAGAGTGACATCTTAGTCCTGAGTGGGGTCAGGCCTAATCTCCCCACCTGCATATACAGTGGTTGCCTTAGAGCAACCCAGGTTTGTAAGTATAATACTTACGATTTATAT